>NW_027266330.1:28487500-28565000 GCF_022045235.1 Haliotis cracherodii | reverse complement strand
TAGTGCCAAATGATTTGTGGCCATGTTTCTCTACATAATCACCCACACATCAGCAATTACTATCTTAACTTAACTGATTGGGAATGTTAGTCAAAAGTTTATGATCTAGGGGACATTGCATCGAAGGATGGAGCTTCAAAGTAGGTCCTGGTAGGTGACCTCATTTGCATATTTATCGGAATAGATACTAGTACCAAGTTTATCGGATTGATAACAATCTCCATTATTATAAGAGTAACGCTATTTTTCAGGGCATTATCATTTGCAGAAGCCTGAGGTCTTCCCAAGGAAGGCGTGCAGTTGTAAAGACTGAGGGCTTCTGCAAATGATAATGCCCTGAAAAATATAGTTACCGTTATTATAGCTAAAATATATAGAATTTGTTGTAAAATTAAAATAAACAACAACATTTGAAACATTTACATTTGTTTTGAAACATTTACTGCAATCAACACAACGAATGTCACTGACCCACTTTTACATGTCATAGAACAAACCAGATGACGTCACTATTGAACACTCGTATGATGTCACCTAACAACGGGCATGATAAGGGCCCGTCGTCAAGCAATATGAGGACATTATCAAGTTACAAGGCCCGCTCATTTCTAATAACATGCGGGCGATTTAATGATAATTCTATCCATTTTAACTATAAATGATGATAATGCATTCTGGTGCCTGCATGATATTAAATAGAATATTGCTGAAGACACCTAAAGCCCCGACTCAGTCATTCATCCTTAACATGAGCAGCAGCTCTGTCATTAACTCTCCAGAACTCTGACCAGTGAAACCGAATCTAATTTTGTCCATGTTAAGTGTTCATTAACCTCTGGCAGTATTGACATATGCATGATGTGTTTGTGTAGGCCCCTACCTGCGACGTCCCGCTGACGTAGGCCGGAGGCGAGCGCGGGTCTAACCTGACCACCGCCGACGTAGGCAGGGGCTGTAGAGGTGATCAAGCACCTGCTGTATGAAAGGCTGAATTGTTTTGCTTTCATTAGTGTCAGTATCTCTGGCATTAGTGGAGTGGTGATCCCCACATTTCGCAGGATTAGCTGTTATTCAGTTGTCTTTATCGCAGGCAAACACTGGGGTGTACACGGATTTCAACGCTACACAGACGTCAATTGGGCATTCCTTCCATGTCAATCCATCCTGAGTGGACCCTGTTTGCCAAATTCATTGTGCATGCAAGTCGCTAACTAGCACCATGCTGTCGAGAGTATCACACGGTTACTTCCAACACGCTTTTTGTCGTGGCTTGGCAACCTAAGCCAGACTCCGCCAGAATGTGGCATTTTTCGTATCCATGACAATGCTAACCACTGGTCCGTGAGCTGGAGTATAGGTCTGTGTGTGTGCGACACATACTCTAACGGATGACCCTATTATGACTGACAGCCCCTGATGAATCAGAAAAGAGGCCCAAATAAACAGGCGGGATTCAGAAAGGATAAAGTTTGTTTGCGAGGTCACTTCTAGAATTCTTTTGCTTGTCTCGCACACTTTGAGTCCCCTGTGGTGAAACAGATCCAGCATTGTGGTGGTGGTGTAGGCTGATGTCGTTAGCGAACCCCCGCGACGTCACAGGGATAGGTACTTCATACACGCACCTGCTCCGCTGCGGAAAAAAACCACCTGACCACCTAATTAGGTGCACCGAGATCCTTAGGTGCAGATATTTGGATGGAGATTATTTCCATTCCTTCATTCTTGTCCTGTGTTGAGGCTGCGCCATTTCTTTTCTTACTCATCTTCAAGGTCAATATTGGTGGAGGTAGATGTATAAGGGGAGTTTACACAAAAGTAGAAATACATTTCCTGCGCTCTGAACAATGTAACATTTTCAGCTAATTGAGGATTCGGCAAAGCAAAACATAAATGATACTTCAGAGTTTTAGAATTAATCAACTGAGTTGTCATGTCTTACAAGAGTTTCATCTCAATTGAAAAAGCACTGGGGTTATCTCCCTTTGATGATGTACTCGGCGCCAACTGTGTCAATGCACAGTCTACCTATACTGTCTACACGAATGACATGGTGGTATCGTTATGTTTACGACATATTGTTTTTGGCTTGATTCCCACTAGCATTGGCATTGGCGTTGGCGTTGGCATTGGCGTTGGCGTTGGCGTTGGCATCGGCATAAGCATCTGTGTTCCTGTCCTATTCCAAGCCATAACTGAAAAAATGTTCAGTGAATTTCAATGACACTTGGCATACGCATTGCTCATCAGCTTAACTGGTGCCTTTTGCTATTTGAATTTTTTCTAAATATCATTTAGACATAGTGTCAAACAAACATAGGGATTGTTTTCAGGCCATAACTTGAAAAGAGTTCCATTCATTTAAACAAAACTTGGCAAATGCATTTTGCATCATCTTAACTGATGCCTTTTGCTCATTTGAAATTTTTCTAAATTTTATTTTGTTAGGTTTCCAAGGAAACTATTTGAATTTAGTCTCTAACAATGCTAGGCTTTGTTTCCAAGCCGTTGCACTCAAACTTATGAATATTTTTGCATGAAACTATAAGTGTGCAACATGACAACATGCTCAACTGTTGCTTTTCCATATTTTTCAATTTTCAATTTTTACAATTTTTCTGTCATAAACAGTCGACATGGCATCAAATGTAATGTTGCCTCAGTAATGAATTACATTGTGATATGGCTGCCATATTGCCGATGCGATGTAAAATTTTAACTCACTCACTCATAAATGATTAAATCAGAATCTCAAATAGTATTTTCTTGCTATTATTGTTTCTCAGATTTTACACAATTGTAGTAGCAACTTGAACTTATGTATCAAAAACAGGAGATGGAGACATATGTTTTTATGACATAAGATTGTCTGGTCCAGACTCAATTATTTACAGATCACTTTCATATAGCTGGAATATTGCTGAGTGCAGTGTTAAATAACAAGCAAACAAACAAACAAACAAAATCATTGTTGCACACAAAACATGACAAAACATGACAAAACATGACAAGGCAATAAACAGAACTCCAACTCATCTGAAGAAGGGGCGGTCGTGTAGCCTAGTGGTTAAAGCGTTCGCTCGTCACGCCGAAGACCCGGGTTCGAATCCCGACATGGGTACAATGTGTGAAGCCCATTTCTGGTGTTCCCCGCCGTGATATTGCTGGAATATTGCTAAAAGCTGTGTAAAACCATACTCACTCACTCACTCACTCACTCACTCACTCATCGGAAGAAACAGCTGAGCTGTACGGTTTGCAATGATCCTACATTTATTTCTCTACACAAAACATAAAGGAACTAAATGTTTGAAAATCCTGTCATGAATGATATGTTTATATTTATAAATATGTCATCAAAACTTTTATGTTGAATGAAAGATGAATTCATTATCTTACGTATATAAGAAAAAAAGAGATTTCTTTAATCAGAACTATGTATCCGAGACATCTGTGTCTGTCTTGTCTGCTCCGGCTGATTTGTGACAACACTGCGTTTTATTTCATATTTACTTGAAGCCTTTAAGGACGAAAAACTGAAGATTAAGTCCAAACATGAATTGAAATAACAGACCTCTTGCAGTCCACCATCCTGACCTCCAGCATGATTGTGTGTCAGTCTATTTGTTGGAAGGGTTTCTACAAGTCTGCATGAGTCTGTACCAAACACATTGTGCTAATGATTGAACACTTTAAGAGCTATCTCAGTTCCGTTGTATCAGTGGTAAATTGAAAATACATTGTGTTGCGAACAGAGGCACATCACTGAAGACTGGTCCACGGCAGCGACCACCCCTTGTCTGTCATACAGACCCTGAAAGAAATATATCCAATACAGTTCTATAATAGTCTATGATAGTTGGCAAGCCTAGATTACTGGTCACGCAGTGAAAGTGAATAGAGTCACTGGGCTCCTGTTTATCCCCTGCAACACGATTTTTAGGGGGGGTATTAAAATTAACCCCCTCCGTGGGTCCGTCCTTCTGCCTGTCTCTCCAGAGCAGATCTTAAAAACTTTACAATAAGTCTTCACCAAAGTTGGTGTACAGATAGGTCAAGTGGTGAACTGGAACCATTTGATGGTTTGGGAGTTTTTGAATAAATTCGTTTTGAGTTTTCATGGCAATAAATTTCATATATTAATTCACTATAAGTATGAACCATTGCAGGCAGGGATTTTATCAAAAAAATATATAGTCCCAGAAAATTCTTGAAAAAAGTAATGATACTTCAAGCTGTAGAAAAAAAAAATTGTCCGCCACAAAAAAAACATTGTTGCAAGATGTTTATAAAAAGCCTTATAGTTTTAAAAAACTGTCTGGTTTTGCAGCTGTAGCTGAAAAAATATCTCAGCTCTCCATATGATGCAGATTGCAGATTTACCATTAGTCCACCAGGTCTCTTGGAAAGTGAGGGGCAGTCGGGTAGCCTAGTGGTTAAAGCGTTCGCTCGTCACGCCGAAGACCCGGGTTCGATTCCCGACATGGGTACAATGTGTGAAGCCCATTTCTGGTGTCCCCCGCCGTGATATTGCTGGTATATTCTAAAAGCGGCGTAAAACCAAACTCACTCACTCACTCACTCTTGGAAAGTGGCCTAGTGCGGTTGCTGGGGATCTATAGCCTGAGATATATAATGTGTTCCCTACCTGTCTGTTTTAGGTATTGAAGATCCAAGGTAGAATAGGTCTTTGCAATACATGCTTGCTGTAAAGAGGCGACTATGCTTGTCATAAGAGGCGACTAAGGATCTGGTGGTCAGGTTCACTGACTTGGTTCATGCATGTCATCAATCTCAACTGGATCGATGCTCATGATGTCAATCACTGGATTGTCTGGTCCAGACTCGATTATTTACGGACCGCCATCATATAGCTGCAATATTGCTGAGTGCGGCGTTAAACAAACAAACAGTAGCGTATTCTTTTAAACAAGTCATGAATAGAAATCTGTGATGTTACTTGCTATTTTACTGTTCTTTGATAACAGGGTTTTAGAAAATACAAAAGCATCACTTTGTGTAGTCCCACTATGGCTGAAATATTGCTGATGTGACTTTAAATTTTAACTCACTCACTCACTAAAAATGATACAAAGGTTATGGAATCCTGGAGATTTCCAGGCCTGGCATAGTTTGGAAAATAAAATTGTTATAGTGAGTGAGTGAGTTTGATTTTACGCCGCTTTTAGCAATATTCCAGCAATATCACGGCGGGGGACACCAGAAATGGGCTTCACACATTGTACCCATGTCGGGAATCAAACCCGGGTCTTCGGCGTGACGAGCGAACGCTTTAACCACTAGGCTACCCGACCGCCCCTAAAATTGTTATAAAGTCATTGAGACATATCATCTTTATACCAGTAAATCTTTTGGAGTGATATATAACAGTGACCAAAGTGAAGAAAAGTTTCAATTAATTGAGTTAAGGTTGTGATTTGTATTGATATAATAACCTGCCAGTCTTCGACATTAGCCACTGCTCCATAGCCGAGTCTAGTCCAGTTCTGTTTGGTCTAGTGAGATCAGGGGACACGGGTGACCCAGTCGTCTAAGGCGCGGCGAATTGCTGTGCAGAGTTGCGTCCCTTAGGCACGCCATAAACCTGTGATTGTGGGTTCGAATCCTGGTTCGTCCCGATTATGTTTCTAGGTTTGTCAGTACCATACCAGTGCTTGTGGGTTTCACCGAAGTGGTAAACACATGAGACCTGCATCAATTCGGGCTTTCTACCCACATTAAGCTGACATGCGTGATATAACTGGAATACTGTTAACAGCGGCGTTAAACCCAACTCACTCACTCACTCTAGTGAGATCAGCTAATCTAAAAACACATTAGACATTAGAATTTTGAAAGTTGATAACTAAGGTGAGCTACAGCCCATATCACAGGGCCGTTTTCACTTTCTTTCATTTAATGGAAGAAAGTTTCTCTTTCAATATAAACCATTTTTTGTTTCAGATATGAGAACTTTAAAATAATAATTTTGATACTTTTTTTATTTCCTAAAGGTGTGATATTACATATAAAATATACAAAGGATGATACATGCAGGTTTTATTTGGCAAATAAAACAGCTTTAAATGAACAATAGACATTGACTTAGGCTATATGGCATTAGACTGCAATTATGTTACTGTTGAAATCTAAAATCACAATAGCTACTAGACAGTGAATATTGAATGTTGATAACTGTCTAAAGTGAGCTACAGTGTCATGTCACTTTCTATCATTTGATGGAAGAAAATTTCTCTTTCAACATAATTAGACCCGTGAAGATTCCGGGGTAGAAAAGGTCTTCAGCAACCCATTCTTGCTGTAAAAGGCGACTATGCTTGTCGTAAAAGGCGACTAACGGGATCGGGTGGTCAGGCTCGCTGACTTGGTTGATACATGCCATCGATCCCAATTGCGTGGGTCGATGCTCATGATGCCAATCACTGGATTGTCTGGTCCAGACTCGATTATTTTACAGACCGCCGACATATAGCTGGAATATTGCTGAGTGCGGCATTAAACAACAAACAAACAAACAAACAAACAAACTTTCAACATATTTAAAACCGTTTCTATCTATTCCAGTTATGAAAACTTTGTATCCTCTCGAAGTGGAGATTTTGCAGCTGGGTCCCCAACTGAGGGCAAAAGAGCAACCCATGCGTGATGTCCTGGTGTAATATTCTTGCCACAGTGATGAGCCAGCAAGATAATACAACTGATTTTATGTCAGATTTGCCAAATCAATCAATTTCCAAAGATTTGATTATGGTCACAGTGTGTCATGGTGAATGTTTGTGTTTTATGGCACTATGTAAGTAACTGTCAGTTAGTGTATCTATGTAACATTTTACCTGTCCTGCTGTTTTAGTAGTCAGAAATATTGAGACATGAGCAGGATATTTTTGAATATGTGTTTATTATGTTTATTTTGCTTCATCCTTGTATTGAATGTTGTGAGAGATATTATTAATATAAAACCATATTGTGAACAAGATGATGTGGAAATATCATGTCAAGTGAAAGTTTTTTTGTTTTGCTCTTCTTATTTAGTATCTTCATCGTATTAAATTCTTGTTCCAATAAATGCCCCCGGCCATCTTCTGGACCCGCTTTGTGAGTAATCTTTATAAGCTGCCTGTATTTAGCCCCAAAACTTTCTCCAGTCTTGGCGTGCAGGGTCGTTTCTCTGACTTTGTTTTAATGACTCCATAGCTTCCAAATTTTTCGTTTTTGTTACGAATTTGCAACTGAAATACGAAATTGTAAGTCCTTTCTTAATTAATGCGAACTGTAGGTATAGCAATCTACTAAAAAATATCATAGGAGATAAACTGTTATAGACCCCATAAGGAGAGCATCAGTAGGGAGAGAGTCATTATTTAGCCTTACAATATTTGCTATGAAAGTGTTTTGTTTATCCACTGGTAGGAAATCTGTTTATGATGTTGCATCTGTCCAATCAAGACTCTCCTCTCGCATTGTCAGAATTTTCTGTAAACGAAATAGAAATTAAGCGATAAAATTATCAATTGAATTTCATAATCACATGGCTTTAAAGGTACTGTAGACTATATCCTTGAAAAGTTGTAACAAATTACAAATTGTAATTTAGGAAAATAGGCAGCTTTGCAACTCTGATAGCCAATGAGAAGCAAGGTTATTTTTATTTCAGCACCGATAACTTCACTGTCATTGTCAATTAAGTGTGCTAATGATTTGCCTTCCATTCGATTCCAACTGACCACCCACAATAGTTAGTGACTATAAGCCGTGGATTATGTAGGCTGGGCTCCACTCAAGCAGCACGCAGTTATATCTGGTGCCTATTGTCATGTTCCTGGAGTCCTGATTGCCTAACACAAGTGAGCCTGAATTAGATTACACTGAACGTGCCTGTTGGAATGGGCAGCGACTAGCACTGGCCATATGTACTGAAATGACCATTGTCAATTGGGATGCGGACAGGGTCACATGTCGGGCAGTGATGGTCAGTTTTGACCACAATTACTCTCGGAATGCACAAACAATTAGGTGTGGTCTGGCAGTGTTTTTATTCAAATAGTTTGATTTCTAATGAAGTTTGTTCAGAAATTTAACAGCATAATGAAGTTTTGCCCCCTTCTCTTTGTGTGAGAGGGAGCTGGAGAACACTACCTGCATGCGTGTTTGTTTGTTCACTTAAGACGGGGGATTAATTTGGTGTTAAAACACGGGTCATGGGGTCCGACTGTTCTACGCCTGACCTTGCCGAGCAGCTATTGGAGTTGTGACTCGTTGTAAAAACCTGAGCAGGGAAACAATTAGACAGAACTTATTTTTCTCCAAGTTGAGGATGATTCATCAAGACACTGCTTTACTGTACAAATGGCAGTCGTAGTCAGTGTTCCCGTTTACTTTTGAAACCACCAGTCCCAGGACTGGCAACTCTAAAAATTACCAGTCGCCTCTAATTTTTGTCAGTCCCAACTTTTAGCAAATAAAAAAGTATGAAAATTACCTGGTTTTAATTCTTTTAACATCATGTTCAATGCAATGATGTCATCTCTGAAGTAACTTTGTTAAATCAACATGTCATTTACATGAAGTTCTTTCACATTTTTCTCCTTTTTTTTGGTTAATATTTCATGCCAAAGTTGCTACAAATATATAGTTAACCTCGAAGCATGAAATAGACAAGTGGAAACTCTGATGGTAACAGACAAGCTGACTTCATTCGAAACATATACTTATATGAATATAGCCAATGTTTTGTCCAAAAACAAAGATTTAAAAGGTACTTTCAGGGACTGGCAGTCATATGAATTACCGGTTCAAGCCTAATTTTACCTGTAAAAGACTGGTAATTTCCCGTAAACGGGAACACTGGTAGTTGACTGGACCTCAACTTGTGGTTATTTATGTTTTAAACTTTTACCAATCTTTGTCTGTCAGATTTAACTTGTTTGGAGAAACTGGACAGTTCAGTTGAGGTCTAAGGTGAAAACTATAAGTCCACTCTCACTGACCTGTTTCTATTTTAAAAATAGATATGCAACTCGGTTTTATGGGATACAAATATTGTGTCCGCATGACATTTAAGAATGAATGGCGGTTATATACATGATATGTGGAATGATTGACACTTGATAAATTGAAGCATGTATGTAACACTTTTCTCATATTTCTGTTCTGATTAGGAAAACAATAAAGTTTTGGAAAGTCCCTGGTAGATTTTCTTTACTCAATCACTAAGTTTTGATATGATTTTTTATTGATCGTTTGTTGTTTAACGCTGCACTGCGCAATATTACAGCTATATGACAGCGGCCTGAAAATAATCATGTCTGGACTACACAATATAGTGATTAACATCATGAGCATTGATCCACTCTGTACGATGACACGCAATCCACAAAGTAGGATGAGATGGCAATATTGTTGTTAACCTTCTAGAGACTATCAGACATCTTTGGTTGTATGCTCCCCAGGGAGCTGAGAATGATTATTGAGTGCACACTGATCTAGTGACCGGGATAATAATAGCGCTTTAGCATGCCCCTGTGGGGTGTTGAAATATGCACAATATAAATTGCCTGTTAGCATTATTATTATCAAATCTGTGTGCAACTGTATCATTGGTTGCCTACGATTCTGAAATGACAAATCAACTTAATCAGCAAAGTTTCCTTTGATCGGTTGTTGTGTTAAACAATGTTGTTTACCCATTTGAAAATAGGTTTTCAGCAACCCATGCTTGTAAAAAGCGACTTTGCTTGTCGTAAGAGGCGACTAAAGTGATCGGTTGGATCAATGCTCATGATATCAATTACTGGATCGTCTGGTCCAGACTGGATTATTTACAGACCGCGGTCATATAGCTGCAATATTGCTGAGTACGGCATTAAGCAAACAAACAAACAAACAATAACAATGTTGTGGTATGAGGACAGTTGAGGTTACAGTTACAGCCAAATGTTTCAGAGAAATGACTTGTAGTGTCCTGTGTAATGCCTTGTGTCTGTGTGATGATGTATGTATTTACATGTATAAATTACATGTGCAATATGCTTGAAGTGTCCATAATCCTTGTGTGCCGTGTGTATATCCATGATGTATATCAGCTCTGTATGTCCAGCCAACCTAAACCAAAATGTCCTTGCACCTTTCCTGCAGTCTGTTGTAAACTTTCAAATTTCACATCCCTTATCAAGCCATGTCAGGCATGTTGAAATTATTGTTGCCTATTTGTCAGTCCTTTCTGCAGGAATTGTGAAGCTTGATATGCAGTTTGGCCTCAATCCGTCATGATGTTCAGCACAACTTGGAATGGACGGGTGTCACTTGGTAAATCGCTGTACATGCAGTTGGAATGTCTGTTGTATTGAAACTTCTGTTTTTACTGTTTTTGGTTACCCTCGTCTTTTGACCTTTGTTATTTAATGTTGCAAATATTCCAGAACCAGGTGAGAGAGTTGTGTGGTGTAGGTTTTGTATTGGGCAACAGAATCATATTCTTTCACAGCCATCGACAAGAAAATCAAGACATGAAAAGATTATCAATGTTGGATTACTTTCTTCCAAGACTTGCTGGCAGATTTAAAATTTACCTCCCTTTACCATATGAGCTTTATTTATTCTTACTTTAAAAAGCCATACTTATGACATGCCAATATTTCAGCAACTTAAGATTTGACGCTTCCAGAAGGCCAATCAACGTCCTTAAGCAACCTGCTTTGTTGAAAGTGGATTAAATTCAACTGATTTCCTTACTTCTAACAACTAAACATCCTCAGGCCATTGATAAGAATAGGCCAACACGGCATTCTCTGCTGATGTAGAGGCATCATGTGGCTACAAGTGCAATAATCTTGAACGCATCCTTAAATCTCACTTTGCCTCACCTCACCTCACAGTATAGAGCAGTGTACGGACTGTGAGTGACGTCAGAGTGATGTGATAAAGCAGAAACCCTTCAGTGGTTTGTGGTTTACTCCAGTGCTTTGTTTTGTCTGCCAGTGCTTTATTTTGTCAGCCAGTGCTTTGTTTCGTCAGCCAGTGCTTTGTTTCGTCAGCCAAGGCTTGTGTCCTGGCCAAAAGTACTTGAAAAAAATGAAAATAAATTAAGAAAAACTTACGTATTTGCATTATGTTTTTATCTTCAGCAGTGAGTTATGTTTTACGTTTCAATAATTATTCAGCATCCCTTAACATCCGGGTTAAAATAGGTCTTCAGCAATAGGTATTCATGTTAAACTGAGGCATAGTAGCTCAGTGGACTTACACTATGAAACCGGTATAACTCACGCTTCCACGTCACTATGTAAGTGCAATAATCTTGATCCCATTTCACGTAACCTTATATTCTGCTAATGCTGGCTTCGGATCCCAGGTCAGTGGTTTGTTAGCACCATACCATGGCCGTAGGTTTCTCTAAAGAGCTGCATCCCTCTGACACGATGTGATCAAATATATTGTTTCCAAGGCGACGTAAAACCCAAATATCTCACTCACTATTACACCCGTAAAGATCCTGGCTAGAATAGTTCTTCGGCAACCCATGCTTGCTGTAAAAGGCGATTATGCTTGTCGTAAGAGGCGACTCACGGATTGGGTGGTCGGATTTTCTGACTTAGTTGATGCAAGTCATCGTATCCAAAATCAGTGTAGGCTGATGCTCACGATGTCAATCACTGGATTGTCTGGTCAAGACTTGATTATTTACAGACGGCCGTCATATAGCTGGAATATTGCTGAACATCGATCCACGCCCTAAGAAAAAATAGGCCAAGTCGTTGTCAGCTGACTGAGCTGCTAATGTCCGAAAAAGCCAGATCAAATTGATACATTCCACCAAAACATTCTGTAGACAGAAGACGAAAAGGTTTAAGATGAAGCAAGGCGGACACTATATTCAAAGAGACGTGATTGACAGTACAGCCAGATACACAAACTCTTCATCACCAGTCTGAAACATCCTCCTCTTTTTAAAAAAAATCTCTTTACCGGCGCCGTTCATCAATAGCGTCACAGATGTCTACTTGTGCACTATACATTACAACATGTTGTACGAACATTAATCTGTGCTCCGGTCGAGTCTCTACGCCATTTGGTTCTGCAAAGGAGAAGTCGAACCAAATTGTCTGCTACAGTTGACACAGCGGTATCGCTCTGTATGCAGGCTGCATCGACTGACGGTCAGGATCAAAGCCGGGTTTGTGGAAAAATGTTTCAATTGTCTGGACCTCATAAACCAGCTTATTATCCATCTTATGTTTTATGGTCAAGACTGTGTAGACAACAACTGATGTGACTGGTGGCGGACGAGAAGACGACGCTGTTGTGTGATCCTTTACTGTGTTATTCTATAAGTTAATGGCAGTTTAATATACGGTGTACATAAATTGAAGTTTGTAGCCTGGTAGGCTGCGAGTCCATTGTCAGAGCTTACCGTAAATAATCGTGAGAATTGACAGCTTTGTTGATGTTGACGTTATTTTATGACGAAATATTACAAACAATCGCACGGGAGTACATGGTTACTTCAGATATAACACACCGTGTCGGATTATGTTGTTGGAGTGACCTTTGACAAATCTTGGCGCGACTAGTTTAAATTACCCATCCCGACTAATCAAGGATTATTTGGTATTGGAACCTGCGATCAGTGTTTGTTTGTTTGTTGTTTAACGCCGCAATATTCCAGCTATATGGCGGCGGTCTGTGAAGATCCGGGGAAGAATAGGTATTCAGCAACCCATGCTTGTCGTAAAAGGCGACTATGCTTGTCGTAAGAGGGGATCGGGTGGTCAGGCTCGCTGACTTGGTTGATACATGTCATCGATCCCAATTGCAAGGATCGATGCTCATGAAGCCAAACATTGGATTGTCTGGTCCAGACTCGATTATTTACAGACCGATGTCATATAGCTGGAATATTGGTGAGTGCGTCGTTAAACAACGAACCAACCAACCAACCAACAGAAATATGACGTCACATCGCACCATTTGATTTAAAAAAAAATAAGTATTCGGGAGTCAGGGGATTGGGTTCGCATCCTCACAATTCTTGTTAAATCGCACCGAAGTACATACCTCTCGGACACTCTGCTGACAGGTCAATATGGACACAATACATACACATAGTGTTATATAAACTGACGTAGGCAGGGATATGCCACCTCACTGCCCAGACGGAGCTGGACAATAGCCGAAGAAGATATGTCTGCCTCGCTTTCCTCTTGACCGGAGTCTCTACGCAATTATCCTTTCCTTCCAGCATCAGTGAGATTGAAAACAGCTTTCCCACCAACACATGTTTGGAAGAAAATCAGTTGCCATTGACCTGCCAATTGTTATCCTTAATGTTGCTATTTGCTTCAAAATTATGACCATCGTTTTCCTCAGAATGGCTCCATGGTTAAGGTATTTAGGTATTTAGTCGTCTATGCACTTTTGTTTGGATAAAGGATGTCTGGAGTTATGCAGTCATTAGGTTGAAAGTTTGCACTGCAATTGACTCCCCATTGCTGTTTCTACTGTTTGTATATCTAGATAAAGGACAAATGATGGAGATGGCTGCTTGAAGGAGGCGCGTTGTGTGCTACTGTACCGGAACTCTAAACTGTTCAAATGTTTGAAAGGGGAAGCAAGGACTGAGAATGATCGCTAGTTGTGTTGGATCAACTTTAAGTATATTGAAGTGTGTATTGTTGTACATACAGTCGGAGGGGGCACGGTGGCTAGTCGTCTAAGGCGCCGCTATTCGCTGTGCAGAGTTGTGTCCTTTGGACACGCCAGAAACCTATGATCGTGGGTTCGAATCCTGGTTCGCCCCGATTATTTTTCTAGGTTTGTCAGCACCATACCCGTGCTTGTGGGTTTCACCGAAGTGGTAAACGTCTGAGACCTGCATCACTTCGGGCTTTCCTCCCACATTAAGCTGACACGCCGTGATATAACTGTAATGTTGTTAAAAGCGGCGTTAAACCCAACTCACTCATTCACATGTCGCACTTGAGAGAAGTTCTGACCTTGGGGGTTTGTAGGGGTGGTGGTGGTGGTGTCTCACACAAGTCCAAGCAAATTCGTTCTAGGTTGTTCTAACACCACTCTGTCCGTGTGCCTATTCACGTATTGTGGTGTTCAGTGATACATGGTGCCGACCTTGTGACATACATGTACCATCAAGACCTTGGCAGGAAAATGGTAAAAGATTTTGGAGCATTGCGCCCTTTGACAATGCCTTCTGTTTCCGAGGCTCTGAACATGTATGGGCATCCATCTTCTACCAGCTCTGTCTCTTAAAGTTGGGGAGTGAATAGTTTTGTTTGTTTTTTTGTTAACGCCGCACTCACCAATATTGCAGCTGGCGATCTGTAAATAATCGAGTCATGACCAGACAATCCAGTGATTGACATCATGAGCATCGATCCACGGAATTGGGATACGATGACATCCACCTACCAAGTCAGCGAGCCTGGCCACCCGATCCCATAAGTCGCCTTTTACGGCAAGCGTGGGTTACTGAAGATTCATTCTACCCCGGATCTTCGCGGGTTGAGTGAACAGTTCTTCTGACTGAGTAAGTGGAAGACATGTCAAGTTTGTGACTTTTGTGTTTGTTTGTTTGTTGTTTAACACCGCACACAGCAATATTGCAGCTATATGACAGCGGGTGACATTTTGCCCAGTGAAGAGAACCCGTGAAGATCCGGGGTAGGATGGATCTTCAGCAACCCATGCTTGCTGTAAAAGTCGACTATGCTTGTAGTGAGAGATCGGGTTGTCAGGCTCGCTGACTTGGTTGATGCATGTCATCGATCTCAATTGCATGGATCGATGCCCATGATCAATCACGGGATTGTCTGGTCCAGACTGGTCGATTATTTACAGACCGCCGTCATATAGCTGGAATAGCTGGGGTGCGACGTTAAATAACAAACAAACAAACAAACAAACAAATCACTCACTATTAACATCCTGTTTGAAAGGATAGCTTTAGACATGCTTACTCTGTTTGCGAACACCTGGTGTCATCGCTGATGTTCAATGATCCATTCATATAATTTTCATCACTGTCGTTTACGCCTGATGGAATCTGTATCGGCGGATAATCGAGACTGGGTTTTTTAGGCATTGACGTCTTATATTTTTCGGTATATCAGAAACGTCTTCATCATTATATTTCAACCCAATGTCCAAATACAACCCTGGGCACCTGAGCGTCAGTAATAACTTATGAATTTTAAAACTTAAGGAATTTGCAACGTAGTGATTCTGGGTAAGACCAGCCCCGTTCCACAAAGCGATCTTAGCACTAAGGTGATCGTAAGTCCCATACTTTAACATAGGTTTACGATCATCGTAGTGCTAAGATCGCTTTGAGGAACGGGGTCCAGGTCCCCAGCAACCTATGCTGGTAGTGCGAAATGCACGGTGCGGTTAAATTCGGTGACTTGGTGGATTGTCTGCCATCGTACCCCGACGGCGTGGGACGTTGTTCATGATATCAATCACTGGTTTGTTTTGTCCAGACTCGAGTATTTACAGACCGCCACCATACAGCTAGAATAATGTGCTAAATAACAAACAAACAAAGGACCATGTTTTTTGGTCGACAGTGAACCCGGAGACGCACTGCGGCTCTGAAAAGCATTTGGAATGGAATGGTATTACAAATATTCAGGAATGACATTTAGGCGGCTAGGTGTATTGTTTTAACGCATGTATAATGGGCGTTAGGCCTATTTATCGTGAGTAATTAGATCTATACAACAAATGCATTAGATGTTTTAAGAATATTGTTTTTCACGTATATAGTGTATGAGATCAGGACTCGCTCTTCCCATCTCTTCCCCACGTTAAAACGCACCATCACAGTTGAACGGCCATGTTAAGTGGACT
Source organism: Haliotis cracherodii (assembly GCF_022045235.1). NCBI lineage: Eukaryota > Metazoa > Mollusca > Gastropoda > Lepetellida > Haliotidae > Haliotis > Haliotis cracherodii. The sequence continues at coordinate 28,549,118 of NW_027266330.1, read as the reverse complement.
AATCACAGCACATCATCTCGCGCGCAGATGCTTGTGTCTTCTTAAACTGTTTCACAAAGACATAGCAGGGACCCCATCTTGCAGCAATAAGCTGTCTTCTCCGCCATCACAAAACACTAACGAGTCGGGCAAGTGTGGCAACAGGTGGAGCTCCGAACACAAACAGTTGTTTTATCCTCAGGACTGAAAACACATCCGTTCATAGCGCGAACCCTGCGGAGAGATCTAAGACAATTAGGCTAATTTGCGAGTAAGTCAGGAAAGACTGCTCTTTAGACAGCCTTACACCAGTCCACAATATCAACACAGTTAGCAGAGAATCTCGCCCTGCTCTCATATGTTAGAGCTGGGTGTTAGTGATCGGGGATTAAGCCACGGCAAAGAGAAGTTTGTAGGTAATTAGAAATGAACAAAACATATTTTGAGTTAGTCAAAGGCAACTAAATAACAGGTGAAGAAGAATATAAACATTCTTTGAGGTCGAACATGGTGCTTGGAAAGTGATCCAACAAGGAGAGATACAAAAAACGGAAATTTGGTTAAAAAATGCTTCAAACTCGTTTGTAGTTTTGAAAAAGTCGTCTCGAGTGCCTGCCATTATACCGCCTCTGTTAACACTGGAAACAACGCGGGGAGATTAGAGGTGGAAATAATTTGTTTTTGTATCAAGCATTAGGAAATATATTATTGAGATTGCGATAAGGGAAGATAAAGTCGAGGTTTTTATAGTGTTATACAATTCTGTGGTGTTTAAATACATTTGAGATGTTATTGGAGTCGGGATTGAGGGGGACAATTGGACGCCATGTCGGATAATGAGGATACTGGAATCTGAAGTTTGAAAAAGCGAAGCGTAAAAGAATAAAGAATAAGAGAAGACGTTGTTTTTTTTTAAAGAGAACAAATATAATCTTGCTCAATTTTACTCGTATTGATAAATCACAGATAAGCCTCGATACCAAACAAGATCAGTTTGGGCTCCGGATATGTCGAAGTCAAGGTGCTCCATCATATCTGCAGATTCGTCCTCATAAGGTTTGTCAGTTTCACAGCAAATTTATGTTTTTGAGGCGGGATTTTAAATTTGCTGATATTACCTGTGTAGAATTATGCCCCTTAACAGTGACAGGATGTTGCTCAAATTATGACATAACTTAAGGTCTGTTAGCACTACGGATGGTGTAACTGAACACACGTCTACAATGATATCTCGAATAGAGTGACACACACACACACACACACACACACACACACACACACACACACACACACACACACACACATATATACACACTGTTACTGCACACAATTCTACAGTGATATCATGAATACTGTGACTGCACACACACACGCGCACACACACACACATTCACAAACATCTACATCGAGGTATCCCGAATTGTGTGACTTCACACACATATACAAACTGTTACTGCACACAATTCTAAACTGATATCGTGAATACTGTTACTGCACACACACACGCGCACACACACACACATTCACAAACATCTACATCGAGGTATCCCGAATTGTGTGACTTCACACACATATACAAACTGTTACTGCACACAATTCTAAACTGATATCGTGAATACTGTTACTGCAAACACACACACACACACAAACATCTACAATGATATTATGAATTGTGTGACTGCACACACTTCTACACCGATACAGAAATACTGTGACACTGCACACGCGCGAACACTCATATCTACTGATATCACGATCTGTGTCAACACACACACACACACACACACACACACACACACACACACACACACACACACACACACACACACACACACACACACACATTATGCCCCATGTCTTATTTCGATGCATATATTCCTTTTCACGCTTGTTAGATCAACAGTGACGTTTCGAATTTTTCTCTCTCCGACTCAACTGACAGACAGAGTGGATCCCTGCTTTAGCCCAGACAGCACATTCTGCTCGTGCAGGGCATGCATCTCATTCAGTTCTTGCACAGCCGACATCCATCTATTTCAAATCCAGTAATATGCATGCTTAAAATTCCGAAAAACGTGTACATTTGAGAGGAAAATGTGAATAATGCTGTAAAAAATAAAAGAATGCTCACTATTCCTGTTTTAAAATATTAACTAAACTAATATGTACGCAGGTTTATTTTTACAAAGACTTTCACCTGTTTCCTTTTCAGCTGCCACAAGAGGGCGTGCAAAGGTCTCGCGAGAGTTGGTTCAGGTGGCAGGATGCAGTTCTTGGACCTGCGCAGACAGGTGTGGAACATAATGAGTCACAATAGCTTCCACACACAAGTCATTATGAAACTGTATCCCCGCTTATTCATTAACGGTTGTGTATGTCCTCAAATCCTTTGTAAACTTGAAATGGCTATTTTGTTTGGACAAGCAAGGGAATATAGCGTCGTCGGAATGAGGAGTGAAGTTTCCTTTTTCAAGACATCAACAGAAGCTTTCTACGTGAAAAAATAACGTATATGTATATGGCAAGTAATTATTGTAAAGGCAACTTGCACCAATGGACAATTATCTCATTAGGTCTTCAAGAAAGTACCCTTCCTGGTTGTTTTTTTTTAAAACACGTATTCAATTGAAACACAATTCCGCTTATACTGACCCAAACACACATGCACAAACGCACAAACACACACGCACAAACACACATGAACAAATGCAAAAACACACACGCACAAACACACGAACAAATACACATGCACAAACACACACGCACAAACACACGCACAAACACACATGAACAAATGCACAAACACACACGCACAAATACACACGCACAAATACACACGCACAAACACACATGAACAAATACACATGCCAAAATACACACGCACAAACACACACGCACATACACTCATGCTCAAATACACATGCAGAAATACATGTCTCCCCGTGAAGATCCGGTTTAGAATCGGTCTTCACCAACCCGTGCTTGTCTCCCCGTGAAGATCCGGGTTGGAATCGGTCTTCACCAACCCGTGCTTGTCTCCCCGTGAAGATCTGGGTTGGAATCGGTCTTCACCAACCCGTGCTTGTCTCCCTGTGAAGATCCGGGTTGGAATCGGTCTTCACCAACCCGTGCTTGTCTCCCCGTGAAGATCCGGGTTGGAATCGGTCTTCACCAACCCATGCTTGTCTCCCCGTGAAGATCTGGGTTGGAATCGGTCTTCACCAACCCGTGCTTGTCTCCCTGTGAAGAAAAGGGTTGGAATCGGTCTTCACCAACCCGTGCTTGTCTCCCCGTGAGGATCCGGATTCGAATCGGTCTTCACTAACCCGTGCTTGTCTCCCTGTGAAGATCCGGGTTGGAATCGTCTTCACCAACCCGTGCTTGTCTCCCCGTGAAGATCCGGGTTGGAATCGGTCTTCACCAACCCGTGCTTATGTCCCTGTGAAGAAAAGGGTTGGAATCGGTCTTCACCAACCCGTGCTTGTCTCCCCATGAGGATCCGGATTCGAATCGGTCTTCGCCAACCCGTGCTTGTCCTCCAGTCAGAATAGGTCTTCAGCATCTGGTACTTGTCGGAAGATTCGAATATCGAGATCGGGTGGTCAGGTTCGCTGACTTTGTTGATGCATGTCATCGTATCCGAATTACGTAAATCGATGCGTGTGATGTTAATCACTGGATTGTCTGGTCTAGACTCGATTATTTACAGACCGCCGTCATATAGGTGAAATGTTGCTGAGTGCGGTGATAGAAAACAAACAAACAAACTTGAATTCCTATATCCATACTTTCCATATAGCTTCTGGAAATATCCCTATGTGAGATGACCCCATTATGATAGGTTTCTACATCACAGATGATACCTGCTGAAATATTAGCACTAGAAGACTGAATGGTCTGATGGTCGCAAATACTGAATCATCATATGATGCAAAGCCGAGGAAGAAGTGAAAGGGAAGTCTACAAACTATTGCTATGGCGCAGTAAAACATCGCACTAACCAATTGATTTCAGTAAAACATTAATTAAGCAATTGATTTCAGTAAAACATTAACTAAACAATTGATTTCAGTAAAACATTATTTGACAATTGATTCCAAAACCTTAATATTGATTCCAGTAAATAACAAAATATTTCAGTTAAACATTCATTAGACAATCGATTTCAGTACAACATTGCATGCATTGCAAATGCATTTGACAATTTATTTCAATAAAACATTCATTGGACAATTGATTTCAGTACAACATAGCATCAGACAATGTATTTCAATAAAACATTCATTAGAAAATTGATTTCAGTGGGAAGATTATTTGACAATTGATTCCAAAACCTTAATATTGATTCCAGTAAAACCTTGATTAAACAAATAATTTCAGTAAAACATTTATTAGACAATTGATTTCAGTAAAACAGTCATCGACATCTGATTTCAGTTAAACGTTGCATTTGACATTTGTAGTAAAACATTTATTAAACAATTGACGTGGGTTTATGTATTTCAAGACGAGTGTGACGTTGTAAAGAAAGATGTGTCTTGTAAGAACATTAACACAGAAAACGATTTTTGAAACAATTTGATACAAAAATCAATGAGGTAAACTGTGTTCGTTAGTAATGTCCTCGTATTCATCACAAAGAACAGCAAGGCGACATTAATCACAACATACACAAAGGAAGATTCACCCATGTGTCAAAACCATTGAAGAACAAATTGATTAAAGCAATTTCCTAAAGCAATACAAGATTTGTAAACGTCACGAATAATATATTTAAATGTCTCTGATTAGGTTTTCTTAAACAGAAATTAAATTTCCACATGCCCGTATTACGCGCTTTGACCAAATAACAAAAGGAGATGGCTTTAAAAACCAAACGTGGTTAACACATTAACTCATCTCCCAAAAGTCGGGTTTCACTCAAACTGATATCAAAAATAAAACGAACGGCATCACTCTCGTACTTGCTAAATGTCCCTCGAGGATTGTCACTGCGAGAAATAATATCATGTTTTATTGGCATAGTGTCCAAGGGCTAGCTCGCGACTGGGAAACAAATCTGTCGGAAACTTGCAATAATGAGAGAAATTACAGCGAATCTTGCTTGCCGTTCAACAATTAACAACCATTAAGAATGTCACCAGATAATTAAATAGGATTTCTACTTAAAACATCGGGCCCTGGTCGCGAGGGCTCTTGGGACTAGGAATGGAATACGGAGAGCCGAGGATCAGGCGCGGGTCAATTGCATAATGTATTAGAATTAAATTTCCACTCTTCAAACATGTGAATACAGATGTTTGAATATCGGCGATAAATTGTGATAATTGTTATCGCTCAAGGCGTCTTCGCCAAGAGCTAATTATCAAGTAATGAATCAGATTGGAATAGTCTCTCATTTATTTCGACAAATGAGAATTTTACCTAGAGCTATTTCCGTTGTTTTGGCAGAATATAGCGATTCATATTTTAACGAGAGATCTTGATTTATCCGAGCGGGTTCACCTTTAGTACAGCGCTACTTTCTGTATTGATCTGGTCGGTGCGAGGTGAGGACAGGGATGAGAGTGTTTGTGGAGATGGGTAGAAGATCTTAATAAGATTGCATTATACATTAACATCAGTACAGCCTTCAAGAAGAACGGGGAAATAGCTATGAGTTGTGGTGTCAGTGATGGAGGCATGTCACTCCACATTACTCATAAACATCCGTTAGTGAGCAGTCCAGGTTTTATATTTCCATCATGATGTTTCTCAAACCGTCTTTGATAGATTCACATTGTTAATCTATGTGTTTGATTGTCGAATATTATACAGAATAGAAACTGATGGATTCATACACATTTCACATTTACCACATATAGTGATTTAGATATATATTTATATATACTTACAAATACTTTTTTTCACATGTTATGTTTCTTCTTTCGATAATATGAATATTTTTCAAGATACAGTATTTTAAACACGCCGCCATTATGCAATAGTTTAGTCTAAATATATTTTATTTAATTTATTGATAATGTAAAACTTATCACGACTCAAAATGTCGCCTCTAAAATGTATGTACAAAAACAATACATACTTCGATGTGATATAATGAGAACAAGTGAGTGAGTGAGTATGATTTTACGCCGCCTTTAGCAATATTCCAGCAAAATCACGGCGGGGGGAACACCAGAAATGAGCTTCGCACATTGTACCCATGTCAGGAATCGAACCCGGGTCTTCGGCGATTTAACCACTAGGCTACCCGACCGCCCCTAATGAGAACGAAAGAGGCAGAATGATTAAATAGTTGATTAGCGAACAACAGTATAACGCATAAAGAATACAACAAAATGTGAAGCATATATATAATATAATATCAATACAACACATAGCGGAAAGTATATACTTTAGTTTGTATCTATTTATACAACACAACACCCATGAATTATGTAATAGTGTAATACAACACGTAGTTAATACAAGCAGGATATTTGACTTTTCTTGAGTGAACTGGCGCAGCCACGAGTGAAATTGTCATATTTTTATATAGATAAAGCGACAAAACCCTTTCCATAGCCAATAGAAATATCTGCATAAAGCAGAGTCGATTGTACGATTCCGACTATATCATGAGCGTGTGTTTATGAATCACTATCAAATGGTAATGATACCAGGTGTTCGTGAAAAGGTAAACGTATCCTGCCCCACCGGTGGCACCCGTCACAAACACATGCAGCGGCAAGTCAATTTTATGTGATGAGGTAAACTCGTAACATGGCAAGGAAGGGCAATATAAATTTATATTTTCTGACTAGTTTCATGATCTTACTCTGAAAACCATGGTCTCATTGGGGCCGACTGAAATATCAATTTCACATTTTCAGATAAGTATAGTATTTAAACATTAAATCATTGATAAACAACATGTAATTATGCATAACGGTTCTTACATAAGTTCAACATAAGTAAAACCTGTAAAACTTCTGGTAACTTATGAACACAACACACAGCGTAAAGCTTGTCATGTCTGAACACAACACAGCGTGAAGTTTGTAATATCTGAACACAACACACGGCGTGAAGCTTGTCATGTCTGAACACAAAACAACGTGAAGTTTGTAATGTCTGAACACAACACAACGTGAAGTTTGTAATGTCTGAACACAACACACAGCGTGAAGCGTGTAATGTCTGAACACAACACACAGCGTGAAGCTTGTAATGTCTGAACACAACAAACAGTGTGAAGCTTGTAATGTCTGAACACAACACACAGCGTGAAGCTTGTAATGTCTGAACACAACACACAGCGTGAAGCTTGTAATGTCTGAACACAACACAGCGTGAAGCTGGTAACTTCTGAACACAACACAGCGTGAAGCTGGTAACTTCTGAACATAACACATAGCGTGAAGCTTGTAATGTCTGAACACAACACACAGCGTGAAGCTTGTAATGTCTGAACACAACACAGCGTGAAGCTGGTAACTTCTGAACATAACACATAGCGTGAAGCTTGTAATGTCTGAACACAACACACAGCGTGAAGCTTGTAATGTCTGAACACAACACAGCGTGAAGCTGGTAACTTCTGAACACAACACAGCGTGAAGCTGGTAACTTCTGAACATAACACATAGCGTGAAGCTTGTAATGTCTGAACACAACACACAGCGTGAAGCTTGTAATGTCTGAACACAACACAGCGTGAAGCTGGTAACTTCTGAACATAACACATAGCGTGAAGCTTGTAATGTCTGAACACAACACACAGCGTGAAGCTTGTAATGTCTGAACACAACACACAACGTGAAGCGTGTAATGTCTGAACACAACACACAACGTGAAGCGTGTAATGTCTGAACACAACACAACGTGAAGCGTGTAATGTCTGAACACAACACAGCGTGAAGCGTGTAATGTCTGAACACAACACACAGCGTGAAGCTTGTGATGTCTGAACACAACACAACGTGAAGTTTGTAATGTCTGAACACAACACACAGCATGAAGCTTGTGATGTCTGAACACAACACACAGCGTGAAGCTTGTGATGTCTGAACACAACACAACGTGAAGTTTGTAATGTCTGAACACAACACACAGCGTGAAGCTTGTGATGTCTGAACACAACACAACGTGAAGTTTGTAATGTCTGAACACAACACAACGTGAAGTTTGTAATGTCTGAACACAACACACAGCGTGAAGTTTGTAATGTCTGAACACAACACAACGTGAAGTTTGTAATGTCTGAACACAACACACAGCGTGAAGCTTGTGATGTCTGAACACAACACAACGTGAAGTTTGTAATGTCTGAACACAACACAACGTGAAGTTTGTAATGTCTGAACACAACACACAGCGTGAAGTTTGTAATGTCTGAACACAACACAACGTGAAGTTTGTAATGTCTGGACACAACACACAGCGTGAAGCTTGTAATGTCTGAACACAACACAGCGCGAAGCTTGTAATGTCTGAACACAACACACAGCGTGAAGCTTGCAATGTCTGAACACAACACACAGCGTGAAGCTTGCAATGTCTGAACACAACACACAACGTGAAGCGTATAATGTCTGAACACAACACATAGCGTGAAGCGTGTAATGTCTGAACACAACACATAGCGTGAAGCGTGTAATGTCTGAACACAACACACAGCATGAAGCTTGCAATGTCTGAACACAACACATAGCGTGAAGCGTGTAATACCTGAACATAACACATAGCGTGAAGCTTGTACTGTCTGAACACAACACACAGCGTGAAGCTTGCAATGTCTGAACACAACACACAACGTGAAGCGTATAATGTCTGAACACAACACATAGCGTGAAGCGTGTAATATCTGAACATAACACATAACGTGAAGCTTGTAATGTCTGAACACAACACACAGCGTGAAGCTTGTAATGTCGGAACACAACACACAGCGTGAAGCTTGTAATGTCTGAACACAACACACAACTTGAAGCGTGTAATGTCTGAACACAACACACAGTGTGAAGCTTGTAATGTCTAAACACAACACACAACGTGAAGCTTGTAATGTCTGAACACAACACACAACGTGAAGCTTGTAATGTCTGAACACAACACACAACACATCAAATCCAATTTTCCAGTTCATACTTTGTCTTCCCCTGCAGTTTATCAGCCAAGACAAAACATACAGCTGTAGTGAATTAAAGAATGTACATGGAATAACTCAATCCAAGGACATACCTTTGTAAAATACATGTTTACTGCCATACAAATCATCACTGACAATTATAATGCATATTTGAATTTAAAAAAAGTATCGTTGCATTTGTATTCAAATACGCAGTGTTATCTAAACCGCCAGACAAGAGCTGGTACACACTTGAAAATTGGATTTGACCAAAATATTACAAACGTTTTCAAAACATTACAGGCTGAAAACAGTCGCCGAAACACAGCCAACTTAAGGTCCAAACACACAACTGTGATACCCGTATCGAATAGCCTTTCCTTGTTTGTTTCATTTTTTGACATCATCAAACATGGGTATATGCTTTCTGTTACCAGGCCGTTTACACAATACATTATAATATTGTTTTTTGGCTGGAGGTGGACGTGAACGTATCAGCTGCTACTCAATGTCTGGCAACAGGACCAATATTTATTAAATCGAGAAAACTAAATACAGTAAACTACGGTTATAACGAACACGCTTATAACGAACTGACCGATATAACGAACTTATTTTTTAGTCCCGGCCATTTGATGTATATATGCTGTATATATGCTTATAACGAACTACGGTTATAACGAACTAAAGTTAGTGGTCCCTTTGAGTTCGTTATAACCGTAGTTTACTGTAGTTAGTTAAAGCGGAACATTTTAAAATGAAATACTACTTTCTTTGTCTTAGTTAATAATTGATTTAAAAATAATATTTTTAACATAAAATAATGATCAAATACAGTGGATCGTTATTATTTTATTGAAATCCAAATAAATATGTGGGTCTGTAAAAGTTTATGTGTATTTGAGCTCCAAAAACACATAGGAGATCGTTTTTGTTAACATAGCTAATATGTGTTAGTCTGTTGGTAGGGTGCGAGACCCGTGAAGATCCGGGGTAGAATAGGTCTTCAGCAACCCATTCTTGCCGTAAAAGGCGGCTAGGCTTGTTGTAAGAGGCGACTAACGGGATCGGGTGGTCAGGCTCGCTGACTTGGTTGATGTGCATGTATGCGTATCCCAATTGCGTGGATCGATGCTTATGACGTCAGTCTGTTCGAGTCTGGTCCAGACTCGATTTCTTTACAGGCCGCCGTCATATAGCTGGAATATTGGTGAGTGCGGCGTTAAACAACAAACAAACAAGAAACAAACAAACACATAGTAGAGAGTGGCAATGCATATACTGATTAAACATGGCAATGCATATACTGATTAAACAATTAACCCAATATCGCAAAAAACAAAACAAAACAAAAATAAAATAAAATGTACCATTTTCTCGTGCAAATGAGGTCCCCTGCTCTAAGTGATCTTAGCGCTTCCACTATTGTAAGGCAATGTTAACGGGGAGAAGATCGTCTTAGCCCTACGACTGTCGTAGGTCTATGTTAAAGTATGGGGTTTACGATCGTCTTAGATCTAAGATTGCTATGTGAAAAGGGCCTAATATTCTATTTCCGGTAAGGGGAATTTTTTTAACGTGTCGAATATATGCTTTTAAATTTATTCTTGACTCATTCATTTAACAAATGAGCATACAAAGCAAATCTCACACACACCATAACCCGACCATCCAAACAAATTGAAAACTTACAATACCAGTTAAACTTTTTCTAGTGTCTCTTTCAAACTTCAGCTTTACCGTTTTATCGACTTTTCAAAATGTGTTCTTTATACTGAAAGCAACTTTCTCAAGAAAGTCCTTGAAAGTTTCTCTTTAGATGATAGATTATTTCAGCTGTCGGTGATTAATCCTAATATGTTTGCCTTCAAATTGTAAGCAATTATCATCTCGAAATCTATTTCAAAATCAATTTCGGTTCCATTTGAAACTTTATTTGGGGAAAGTGTGGCTGACAAACACTCGGCCATTTCCATGTGTCAAAGTGAAACTCAACAGGATGTAAGAAAGTTTTGAGAAGAAGCATATCATATCAAATACTAATTCTACAGGCTGTAATAACGATAATTCCTCCATGCCAATTATCCGGTCTCCCTAGCGCTAAATGTACGAGATGGATTTTAATAATGCCATAATTTCCGACAAAAAATACGAAATGGATATTTTTTCTCATAATTTTAAAGCAAGTGTAAACTGAAAGCAAAGGAAATGTCTAACCGGAAGTCCAGAGCCGCCATATTGAAAAATATGAATACCTTATGACGTCATATGGTTATTAAATCATTTCAACCAATTTGCAATGCGCACTGTCAATGCTTAGTATGTGTGAAAGCAAATCAGGGTTATTTGTAACAGGGGGTTCCATTTTGGAAGTCCAGATGTATTCATATTACTGAAAATGCACAGACGTTGATGTTGTGTGCGTGACTGAATGTCTGGTGCGCCGAGGAAGTATTCTCTTTAATATTGGTGTCATTACCGCTATTCATCAATACTAGTATCGTTTTATTTTGGTATAAAACACACTCCTGTCTGGAAAACATCCTAACCCTCACCATTTGCTAAATATCCGCTCACTACCTCTCTCTTCAGTTCAAAAGAAAATAGCCCCTAACAAGACATTTCGGCTTTTTTCAATACCAACGGAAAATGGATTTTTGCCCAATCTTGGAGGAGTCTAAAAAAGATAAGAGGTTCGCACAAATCTACTCCAAATTCTTTAGACTTGCTTCCAAGTCCCTTTACTTCATTATGGGGTTAATTTGGGATATTTAGAAGGTCTGTATCGGGCGGCCTGCTCCGTAATTGTGCTCGTATAGTGATCGATAAAGAAGTTATCAATTACCGCTCGTGCAACAAGACATGAAATTGACTACCTTGTCACTTGCTCTGCACTTTCTGTCAATATTTAGAATCGAAATACAACCTCTCACGCGCGGCACGAGCTCACGTGGCCCAGCTCGTTTCATCCGTTGACCACTAGTCTCCATGAGAGTCCCTCTCTCCTCAACTGGATGGGCTCTCGGGGACACACACTCTTCTTATTCCTCCCCTTATCAAGAGAGCTCGTCACCTGAAAACCCTCTCATTTGCCGATAGTGCCCGCTTAGAAACATATAAAAAGGTCTTGTGACCGAGCAGGGATTTTCGTGAAAAGAACTTTACTATCCATGACAAGGGGAGTTCGCGCTTGCATTGAATCTTGCAATTAATCGGATCCACGAGACATGGTCGATGGATGCAGCCCTTATCACGGATTCCGTTTGGTCTAATGACCCTTTTCAGACTCTTAGAATCTCTCTGAATGTTCCATTTATAAGAATTCAATTTTTCCAATTAGTCGGTTCATATGAGTTTATTGTGATGGAGAAAAACAGTAATTACGTAGAATGCAATTTAAGGTGTTGAAGCTGTCGATCCTCCTCCAGTTGCATTACCGTGTTTCCGCACAGTGGAAATAGCTGCGTATCTCTAACGAAATTACACACGCGCGCACACAGACATAGATGTAAACGCCAAGGAGGGCGACCCCCTTTCTCCTGGGTCTCAGATCCACCACCAGAAAATGGACGAGGAAAATGAGACAGTCACCCAGTAATGGAATCTTGCATCTCTCAAAGAATTGAATCAAATGTTTCTCAAGTTTGTCCATCTCTTGGCCACTCCGTGAAAGGAAACGGCTAACGCGATTTCGGGGAGACAGGGAACTGTTTGTAGGTTCCTTAAGTTAATTACCCCCGCGATCACAAATTGGACTCCTTTCGTGCATGAGCGAGCTTTTGTCGTGGGACACGTCATTAAAATACGTTGACTCCTATAATTAGCTATTCTTGTTCATTACGATTCCAAGCAGGATCCTGAAGAGGGTCAATTCTCACCAATTTCCCCATTCTTCCGTTTCGTTTCTCTACTAAGTTGATATTTTCTTCTGTGTGACGGGGCTGATGGAGGATGTGTTATATCCTCGTTTGATAAGAAATTGAGGAAGAATTGGTCAAATTGGTTGATTTCTGTTGGGTTGGCAAGGCGCTCCATGTTCAATGATCACGCATCCAAGTTTGTATTGCCTAACACGCCCGGAAACCTCGAAAACGCATGAACAACCATCGAACACAAATTATTTCTCTACACAAGTGAGTTTGCAGACCATTTCGCTGTGAAATTGGACGTCCTGAGTTTGTTTGAACTCGAATCTTCCGCGGAACTACATAAATACCCCGGAAAAAACTACGCTGAGGGCCTTCTCCTATAAACCACTTTGTTGTAAGAAAGTTGAAAAACTTTTAGACTTTTCTTAATAAGAATGTTTGTGAAAGGATAATTGCTACTTACTTGAAATACACGCGTGCAAAGAACCTTTCCTTGTATTTTACATGATTTCAACTTGAGTAATTGAAACATATATAGTTGGTATCACTGACTAATGAATTGCCATATTTGCAGAAGACGCGCGCTCAATTAAAACTATTTTTGAGCCACTAAACGTCCGAACCAGCTTCAGGCACGTTTTGGGTTTATTTACGCCGCATTTGAAAATGTTATTTTGTTTTTATGTTTTAAACAAATAAGTTTGATTTCTGTTAGTTTTCACACCTGCGTGCTAGTTTCCGATCCTATCTTAACCAGCAGTCATGTGAACGCTGTGGTCTAGTGGATAGTGGATGCCCGGAGAGTGGTGGTTCGATCCAAGGCCGCGTCATACAAAACATTTAAAATATTGTACTTGTTGTTTTCCTGCCTGGCGCTCGACATTAAGGGGCGAAAACAAGAACTGGTCGGCTGGGAGTCAGTATACTGTGTCTGAGTAGGGTATTCATGTAAAACTGCAGCATGGTAGACCAGTGGGCTAGCACATAATGTCGGCATCAGTACGGACTGGTACAAGCACACACACACACACACACACACACACACACACACACACACACACACACACACACACACACACACGCACACACACACACACACACACACACACACACACCCGCACACGTGCATGCGCGTCGCTATACAAGTGCAACGATCTTGAACGCGACGTTCAACCCCATTTCACTTTACCTGAGTGCGACCATTTATATAGTATAGTTATATCTACATACATGCCAGTTAAATAATACATGAATCATGTAGGATGATGACTAATGCTGTGTATTTGCCAGTACAGAAGCACTTAAATGTTTTTTCAGTACGTACATGTGCACCATTGGTTCACCAGTTGCACCGAGACGCCCATCCGGTACGTCTGCACCAAGATAAAACGATAGGTATTAATGAATTGATATCTCGTTAATCCTTTTATGTATCGTGAGTGAGTGAGTAAGTGAGTGTTTTTTAACGCCGCATCTTGCAGTATTCGCGGCCAGTATTCATGTGCAAGAAACAAGTTAATAATACATTCATGTTTGATAGATGGGCGTGGGAAACGAAAGAAAAATCTAAAAAATGTCTAAGAAGCTGAGGGGGAGGTGTGTTTTTTAAAAAAAGAAAAGAATTTGAAGTACCTCCACATGATGTCGTGGATCATGGATAAGATTATTGTCTCATGCTATATTTCATTTATATTTTACATCACCGTCACCGCGTGACAATCAGGATTAGAATTCAGCAACCCGTGCTTGTCGAAAAAAGCGACTAACGGGATCGGGATGGCTCGCTGACTTTATTGATGCATGTCCTCGTATCCCAATTGCGTAGATCGATGTGCATGATGTCAATCACTGGGTTGTCTGGTTCGGATTCAATTATTTATAGATCGCCGTCATTTGGCTGAAATACTGAAGAGTGCGGCGTTAAACAACAAACAAACAAATAAGCATCACCGTAAAAAATGAAACACACGAATATATATCAACTGGAGCGATAAACCACTGTTTCCAGACTTTTTTTTGTACATTCGGAACACACCAATAACAAGAATACAATGTACGTCAAATTGTGTTGTTTCCATTTTGGAAACCTGTATAAATACTGGACTTTCCTTAATGTAGTTTGTAAATAGACAGGGTAAGACATAATTGGTTACATCACAATAACACTAAATATCCAAGTTTTGAGCTGTAAAAAGTATTTTGGACAGAAGTTGGATAATACATTTTTTTTGGTTTCGGAAAACCCCGTTAATCTCTACATTATATGGGTTGTTTTTTACGGCGTGATCAAAACACAGATGGCTCCAGTTTGTGTCACAGTTTGGCATATTTTTCAAATTGTCAGAACGTTTCTCGATCGAAATCAAATCAGTATATATCTGATGACCATGTTTACGGTCGTGGTTTGAACTGTGACAATGCAAGACTTGAGAAAAACACGCAGATAAAATATATTTCAATGGTTTTAGTTTGTTCTTTGTTGTATGTTATGTCCATTGACAATTGAAAGGTTTAAATAACATATTGATATCAATTCATCAAAGTTAACATTAAATGATAAAAGTTATTTTTTCAATTTGACAGACACATCAGATACGGCAAATCACTAAGTATTTAATGACATGATAACAATATAATAAATGGATATTTCAATATCTGGGCCTTTATTTTACTTGGAGGTTAAGAAAACATTTTTTACACATCTCACATAAAATCACATATCACCACTCCGCATGGCTCATCAAGGGGGATAACCGCAGTTGACTTGTTGCTGCCGTAGCGCCGCACGATGGGCGGCGGATGTGTGTCTGGTCAGTGGGAAGCTAGGGATTCGCTAGACGCTTACGCTGATTAAATACAACCCCAATTATGATTGTATTAGTTTTTAAGCTATAATCAGCACATGTAGCCGGGGTGTATCTAAAATCTCATAATCTGTCACCAATACATCGAAACAGAAAATGTAATGGCGTACTGATCTCCGCACCAAATCATTTAAAAAATGTGTCAGTTACAAAAATAGAATATCAAAATTATTTTATTATTTAAATGAATAATAATATTTCAGCATGACAGTTACAAATCAAATTATTACATTCGTAATCCCGGAGTACGCCCTTGTCTATTTCTAGGTGTCCGGCTGGTCTTGAGGGTTGACTTCGTATAGGTGTACTGTGCGATGTGAATACACTTGATAACTCCCGTCCATTCAACAGCCGAGATCACAGACACCACGATTAGGCAATAATCTCTCTCAGAATTCACCGTGTGTCTTTCGGGGACCTACACGGTGCGCGTCTTCCCAGCGCGTCCATCCGTACACGCTAATGCACAGCTGAACAGCAGTTTCTTGTGGAGTGTCAATACGGAGACGCATTGAAATACGTCCAAGTCAGTACGACAGTGATTTAAATCTGTGTATATGATTTGCTATTGGTTATATAATTATACAAATGTACTTCCCAGTGAGTTAAAACATTTATTAAACAAGATTTCTGTTAACACAGAAGTCAGTTCCACAAGATCACAGGTGCTCTTTCCTTTTTTCTCACCGTCACAAATGTACCAAGTATTTTGGCTGTTTTGTCTCCAAATATTTCCACGTCGATTGTTTGATCTGTGAACGTGTATAGTGACATAGATAACTAACATTACCTATTCTCCCAGGTCCAGAGGAGCGTTTGTCAGTGTGGGGCAAAAAAATATACATATTTGAAGCTCGCTGTGGCTCCCCAAGAGGCAAGTCATTTAAGACAAAACTAAACAGCATAAAATTAAATCTAAACATACCTATATATATATATAATTATTTTGATTCTAACTTCGGTTTCTCAGCAAATACTCTGTATGTATGAAGATGTTGGCCAATGGCCAATTTATACCCTAATATCCTTGAGGCAGTCTGATTTTACAATCTTCTATTTACACAGAAAACATTTACATTATATGTGGCTGACACTACCAGTCAAGCAATCAGGTTAATTTTCCAAACCACCAACGGCGGTACTTGAGT
Organism: Haliotis cracherodii; assembly: GCF_022045235.1. Taxonomy (NCBI): domain Eukaryota; kingdom Metazoa; phylum Mollusca; class Gastropoda; order Lepetellida; family Haliotidae; genus Haliotis; species Haliotis cracherodii. The sequence goes on along the minus strand of NW_027266330.1, from coordinate 28,532,146 downwards.
ATTATACATATACAATATACACAAAATTTATAGCAAGACGGCAAATATATGCAAACTGTTATATTTTCAATTTTACTTAAATGTTGTAAAATAAATCTGGCCAAATGTCTTAAGTCCAACGTTACAGAAGTTTAGTAATTTATACATTTTAAGCAGATGTGGCAAAAGGGTAAATTTATTTGAATTAGGTCTCTCTCTTTTTGGTTGGAGAAAAGATTCACATCCAAAGAGATTATGAAGCTCGTCCCCGGCTGCAGTAGAATTACATCACTGGCTATGTTCTTCTCTAAGTACACCATGCCATCGGCCCGTCTGAATGGCTAAGTTATGATGATGATGATGATGATAATTAACATCCGCATACTTACCCTTTGATTTAACGTTTATTTATCTGCATAAATACACTCCGTATGTTGAGTTAATATTAATCCATACCCGAGAAAGTTAGATACTATCTCGCAATATTAACGAATCCCTACCTATTTTTTGCTGCGTTAGTGGCCAGCCTCCATGAAACAAGAGGATCTTTTGTCATGTAATAAACTGCCGGGGAAAAAACGGTATACACCTGTGTTCGATTGTGGCTAAAATAAAACAAACAAGAGATGGATATTCGGTGGCAATGTAGTTGATGCGGGGATTATATTTGTGTTGTGTTACGGCGTCTGTTATCAGTATATATTGTCCTAAAATGTTACCGTTATATCATGTTATATACATGCCACAACAAGCAATAATACATGTATATCTCTTTCGTATTTACTGTTTACAAAATCATTTGGAGAAACACATGATGGATTTGAAGACATTCTTAGAGAGTATATTAAATGCAGCAACTGAAAAATATGTGAATGATGAAATACCCCCGTTAATCCGGACCCCACCGTTTTCAGTGAAATCATCCGGTAAACAAATATCCGGATTATGAGGTTTGTAGAAAAGAGTTGTATAGCTTATAATATTAATTATATATTCCTAACAGTAATGTTCCGTAAAGCGGGATGTCCGGGTTAACGAGGTCCTGGTTTCACTGTTACCACAATCCGCATGTCCTGTACTTACATGTAAATATAATATTATTTATTATTATCGGCAAGACCACCGACTTTCGCTCTCTAACTAAAATATAGCACTGAAAAAATATATAATCTGTCTGGAGCAGAATTTAAAAAAAACACAATATATGCGAAATTTTTCACTATTTCACATTGTGATCCGAGCAACGTATCTTAACGTCGATTTAACTGGATTGAATTCTTAACGATTTTAAAGTGTTACATGACAGACATTTCCTTCTCTTGTAACTGAATTGAGAATGAAGGAATTACATTTTTTCTCTTCCATCTTTTATCGACTCTAAATTCATCGTATGACAGATCTGTTAGCATCAATAGCGCATTGGATAACCTTGAATGCTTCCTTTTCTTCACCGTTAAAAGGCCTATTTGAGATAGAAGAACTCATGGAGTAAAATAATGGCCGTGGCTTATATTCTGTGATGGTATAAAATTTCACAAGCGTTATGAAGCGTTCACCTCTACATTGTACTTTCAAAACCACGCTTAGTTGCATGCGAAAACAAAGTGAAATGTGATTTTGATGAGGTAAAGATGACGTTGCTGTATAAACTGTATGTGTGTGTGTGTGTGTGTGTGAAGAGAGAGAGAGAGAGAGAGAGAGAGAGAGAGAGAGAGAGAGAGAGAGAGAGAGAGAGAGAGAGAGAGAGAGAGAGAGAGAGAGAAGGAGAGAGAGAGAGTTTGTGTGTGACTGCTTGTACTAGTCAGGACTAATACCGATTTTACGGTGCGTGTCTACTGAGATACCATGCCGCATTCAACATGGATACGCCACTGATACAGGAGCAACACACAAGGCAGGGTAACAACAAGTATAATCTTTTAACGTCCTTCCGCCCCCCGGGCAGACGCTCTACCCACTAGACCAAGGAGGCCGTCTCGTAAAAAGGAATACACGTATGTTTTACATATCTGTACTCTTTAATTTTATTAGAAAAAACATGGAACCATGTTTTGCACAGAAATTGCCAGCCACTTTACTAAACTCTTGCGTCACATCGTGTTACCATCACCATCATTTCAGAATATTCACATACAGTAGTCCTAGACAATTTCTGTCTGTCAAGTGTGACTGATGCCGAACCAGTCTTTAGTCATAGTTCGTCTCTGTGTAACCCGAGGACTAGAGATTTTCAACATATAGCGTCCAGAGTTTTATTTGTTGTGGATATTTCTTTTTAAAATATGGTATTTATTTTATGACCTGTGCGAAGATATCTGACGTCATACACTTTCTAAAAAAATATTCAACCACCTCTTTTGCGGATTTTTTTTACACATGCCTCGTAGAATAAAAAATGAGGCTCCCATTTCTTGCGAACAAGTGTCCAAAGAATAGATTATATTATTTTTATGTATTGAAAAGAGATAACAATGGAGCGGCTGTTTATATTTGAGAAAAATATTCAGCATCTCAATTTTTGTTTTTGTAAATGCTGATCTCAAACCCAAATCCCGTCCCCTCCCCTGAAAATCAAAATGATTTCTTCCAAAGAGACAATCAGACAGACAAACAGACAAACAAACAAAACGAATGAGAGACAAAGAAACCCATACGGATGAACAGCTGGGATGTACAAGCCAAGTTGTCACGACAATTGCATAATATTCTTACAGAAAAATGGAAATCTATATTTGTCATGAACCTTCCCAAAATTGCTCGTGTTTGCCGACCGCCCCAAGTTTATGTGAATCTATTCAACTGTCCTCCTACCACCCCTTGACACGACTCGAGCGGTTCCCTACATGGTTACATGTGAGAATCCCATATCTGGTATACCTGTCCATGATATTGTTTGAATATTACTAACAGCGGCATAAAACTATACTCACTCGCCCACAAAACATAACCTATGTACCAATCGCCGTTGCCCAGTTTCAACCCCCACACGCCAGATATAACACTCAATGGTGGATGCCACGACACGCAACAGATCAATACTGAAATGTCAAGTGAAATCTTTCTTGATCTATTTAAAAACAAATTTCGTTCCCTGAAAGTATCAATTCGCGAGGAAGCGCCTTGTGTATAAGAAAGCACGACCCCCGGATTTGTAGCCATTTTATCCAAGGGATGTAACCCATCTCTTTGAGGTGCAGGTACCCATTTCTGATTTTCAATCCTATCTAGCATTGATTCCACATCTCAGAAGTACCTAAACAGCTGGAAACCTTCAAATGAGAGTATAAAATATCAAATGTTTCAGCAACAGCTGACGCTATTTCAAAGACACGACCTTGACGCGCTTAATGTCTGACGCGATAACGCACACAATTCCACAATAACTGTAATTCTGGTTACGCCAATGACAAATTGTCATCACAGATCAAATTGGACCGATTGTCATAATTCATAACGCATTAATAACCATACAAAACAGGTGATACAGCAATGGTGATTCAGAACCAAGGGCGGTGGATGACCTGTAGTGGACATTATGAGACCAATGGAAGCAACAGATTGGCTCCATCACGCTGAATCTGGCGTAGACTATTCCCGAACAGGTGTAAGAGCGCCGGTGATGGAATATTGCCGGTGCATGAACAATACCTATTAGCTGCATCGAGCACCTGCTGGTAAACTGCTCATTATGATAATGCATCTGTTTAAGAGGGGACCGGGTACAATGCATCACATCGTGTCTTTTCATACTTTTATTGGTCATTTTATCTGCTTTACTTAACCAGTTTGTTGTACGACTGATTGACAAAATGGGTCCGCGTTGTATGATTGCCAACTAGCCCCGGGAAGTCCCAGCAGGGAACTTACGACTATTATGTTGAGCTGATAACTGAAACGACTCTCAGAGTTTGTTAATTCTGCCCGTATCTGAATGTGACAAGAAAAGATGACAGAACTTGTTGGGTGAATAAAAGGACAACAAAACTGTTTCTGCCCCTTTCTGTGTTCCCCGTGCTTCCGCATGTGTACCCCGCGGTGACCATTGTTCATCCATTGTGTTCCTTGTTCCTTAGGCCATTGTCAAGAACACCCAACCAAAGCCACGAGTGGTGAAAGCAACACAATGACACGGCTACAAGTTTGCGAATGCCTTTCAGAAAAGCTATTTTGTGTAAGCTGTGGCCATTACCAGCGGACAATGGCTGTTTGAAAAGGTGTTGCGAGGGTGTTAAAATCTATGATAATTTCATTTCCCCAATGAATGGACCATTTTCCAAATAATTGTACCGTATTGTCGAGAAGGGACAATGCTGAAAGTGTGCTTATACTCTTGATCACAAACTTGTCCCATTGTCGTCTTTGTTGCTTCTGTTAATCTACTGCCTTTAACCAGGGTTTCAAAACTTTGTGCGGTTTGATATTTAGCTCGACAATGGCTTCTTGGTTGTCATTTGCTTTCATTTGTCGGTATCGCCGGCCTAATTCCTTATTATTTTTCTACCACAGGGAGTTTGGAAGCCAACACTGCCTCTTCAATGAATCGTGAATGCATACCGAAGGGGTTATACATTCTATTGTGCTGGTCAGAAGGAGATGATGTGCGTAAATGCCAACACTAAGTCGCAGTGTATAGACTTCTACAGGCTTAGTTGATTATTCACTGTTCTAATTTCCGTCGTCTACCCAGTTTACAGACGCCCAACAAAGAGACACCATAGAAAATCATCAAGGGATAAGCGGGGAAGCCAAACGACCACGTGTTATTACTTTTAAGCTCAAATCGGGCAAGGAGAAGCTTTCTTTCCTAACAAAACCCAGAGATATCCTTCTCGTATTGAGGAAAATTAAACCGACTGGGGATAGCATGGGATGAGAGGGAAAAGGATGTTTCCCCCTCAAGCTAGTGTTGGAACACGTAATTTGGCGAGGCACTGCACACGAGCCCCCATGCACTCACATATGAGCTGTTTGTAGTATTGATTCGACTGGTTTTCCTTGTCAAGCCATCACCCTATCATGTGTATAGGGTTTGAGTTCTTCATTAAGACATGTATCGCTTAGACTGGTATTAATTAAAAATTGATTTTCTTGCTCTTGGCGTATAATGGCCGGATTAAACGGTATACATCGGCCAGATTCTGTAATCTCCGCCACAGACAACGTATTCATGTTTTATCGTCTGCTTCCATCGCACGACCGGAAGTGTACTCTCCATACCGGAAGTGTACTCTCTACGTCAGGACATGTCTAGGACACGAGGAACAAATTCTGGCGCTGCCTTCATTGGTTTTCACTTCACCCGATTTCTTTGATCAAATAAAAGCTCATTTGTGCCGAGGATCCCAAAGATACAGTTACTTCTTGTTTCGTCCTTGATTTCTTCTCTCAAATGAGCTGGAAATGGCGCTCATGTGAGATTTCGACTTTTTCACGGAGATGCTAGCCCAAGCGTCAACAAATGAGGCTTCTATAGGAAATAGGAAATTGCCTCTTTCAGTTTTGTAATGGCTTCACACGCCGTATCAGACAGAAGGGAGATCTTTGTTGACTGGGAGATAGCACCAAAGTTGGAGTTTGTTTGAAAAATTACTTCAACGATTACGACTAATTCGTGTGGTATGATTTCGATGAAAAACACCTCTCTTGGACCAACTGCTTTATGAAACGAAAACACTTCCTATGTGGATTATAATGACATTTTACTTGAAATAAAAAAGCCTGTTATGAATAATAACTAATCAGATTTCAAAACACAATATGAAGATTTTATCGATTCCACATCAGATAGTGATCCTAGTTTTCATTGTTCCCCTATCTTCTTTCCGAGCTTGCGTTTCCCCCTCAATCTCTTTATTCAGGCATCGTTAGTTTAAATCTTTTTCCATTTAATGCATTGTATTTATTGTAAAGAAGCCATGTCCAAGTTCTTCATTTTATAATGATAAATCTCTGTTGTTGTGTAAAAATACACGATTCGTGTATTACATCACCATTATTAACGGAAAATTTATTTTAATCCTTTTGAAATTAGATAGTGTTAGTTTCGACTAGAAAGCTTGTGTTCTGCTGCTTGATGTAACTGAAAATGTAAAGGAATTCTCTCAGTTGGAGCGATTTTTTTTGTAATGAATGCACTTTATCTCAATCATAAACGAAATTCTATTTCAATTATACACATGTATTTGTATGGAATATGCTTAGTATTTTTAAAATCAACGTTAGAATATCCCTCGTGTAGGTGTTACAAGTAGGTGTCGTAGTGAAAAAAGCAGATTGGCACGGAAGCGAACTATTATGAGTTTAACCCCAACCATTACTCGTGCATATGAAATGCCAAAAAGTCATCTTTTAAAAAGAAAAAAAATCTAGTAATTCTTGATTAATTATGTACCACAGGAAAAATAAATACTGACAACTGCAAGTAAGCCTTTGTCTGCCTTTAAGATACATGCGGTTGACTTAATCCCGGTCTACTGTGGACCGTTGACAAGAGTGAGAAGAAAGCGTGTATTATCATACAAGTGGGATATTTGCTAATGCTCTATATATATTTGTGTGAGCTATACTGAGAAGTATATCTTTCTATTTTGAACGCAAGGTCTAAATAAAATGCCAAAAAATATTACAAGTTACAAATTTAGAGAATAAATAAGCGAAAAACCGGAGTAACAGTAGCATTTGATGTTTGTGGCAGGGAAGTCTGTCACTGTCTCCTCGCCAATGGCTGGTATTCCATTTGAGGCACGACCAGTACATCAGCAACAATAGAAACTGGTTAAACTCAGGCCACAAAAATTTAAAAGCTTTTGTCTCCAAACAATGTGAACTACCACAGCGCATTTTTCACGCCTTTTCAAACACAAGCAAAGAGCCGGACTGCGGTCACTGTTTGTCCGTTGAAGTAGACGTGGTGGCTTAACGTTGCCGCCGTCATTCCGCGCATGACCTATACACCCTACACCAGATCAGCCGTCATATGATGCTTGCTGGGTCTCTGAAAACAACAGGGAGGTGACAGTACAATGTCTGGGCGACAAAGTTTGAATATTTTAAGGCTAAAAGACCCTCGTAGTAAAACAACACACGGCCCGTGGTCAAGGGTAAGGTTGGAGAGAGTACCCTTGCTGAACACCCCTGTCAACAGATTTACCATCAACACGCTGCACTGGACGTGGTATCGCGAGATTACTGCATCTCCCCCCGTGTGATGTTCCGTATCTTTGTCGGGAGGGTGAGCTCGGTTTCAAACCCTAGTAATGCGATTTCAAAGCCCCTGTATTGTTTTTCCTCGACCTGATCTACCATGGTTTGAGCTTGTTTGTTCCGTGTGTTTCAGGCTGCAGAGTCGGTCTCTGATTCGTGTTGGCTTTCTCTAATTAGACAGTGCGCCTGGCTTAGCTTCGTTTAAAGTTAGAGCGAGACCGCAGCTGGATAAAAAGTTGAACGACAAGGCACAGTTACGAGCGAAATGTCAAATTTTCTTGAAAACATTGCTCAATTTGCTGTGAAAATGTGGTTGTGTTTTTTACTTCAGATTTGCAAACTGACGGTTGACATATCGGTGTCATTTACACAAACTAGATTGTCGTTTCAATCTATTTCATAGTTAAGTTGAAGGATCGTGTGTTTTCCTTATTCAAGATTAAAGATTTTATTGGCCCCGTACATTCTAATTACCTACACGTGTATGTGTATCTTTAACTTTATATAATCCTTTTGGGATAGGGGACATATTTGAAATAAAGAATAAAAGTAATGTTCCATTTGCCTTTCAAAAAGAGCTAAGTGAGTGAGTGAGTTTGGTTTTACGCCGCTTTTAGCAGTATTCCAGCAATATCACGGCGGGGGGCACAAGAAATAGGCTTCACACATTGTACCCATGTCGGGAATCGAACCCGGGTCTTCGGCGTGACGAGCGAACGCTTTAACCACTAGGCTACCCCACCGCCCCGCTAAGGTAGTGAGACAGCGGCCATAAAATGTCCGAGTCCCGGGATTCGAGAGAGTTAAGATTTAACGTCTCATCGGCATTATTTCAGCCACATAGGGACGAGAACAAGTTGATATAATTATATACAATTGAATCATGAATATACAAGGATTTATTGAAAAACAAATTTGTCAAACAGATTTTATGATAATAATATTATCTAAAAAAGTTTTCCGGGGATTCGAAACACGGACCTTCTGATGAGGGGTCCAATGCCCTTTTCCCCAGGTGACCATAGCGGTTTTTCTCTGATAGGAAGGTAAGATACCGTCCGTGGGGTGACCTCAAACCCAATATAAAAATGAGAGAACAGTTTAAACTGCAAAATATACTTAGTCTTTTATGCCGAATACTCTCTATTTCCCTGGTGTTCTGAAGCACGGCGTACAATATATTTACATGTGAACGCATGGTATCGGTGTGCCTTCTACATAAAAATATCATTGTGAATGAGTGAGTGAGTGAGTTTAACCCGGCTTTGAACAGTATTCCAGTTTTATCGCGGCGTGTCAGCTTAATGTGGGAGGAAAGTGATGCAGGTCTCAGACGTTCTACACTTTGGTGAAACCCAAGACTACGGGTTTGGTGCTGACAAACCTAGAAACATAAGCGGGGAGAACCGGGATTCGAACCCGCTGAAATAATTTTATAGGAGAGTTGCGTCCCCTTAGACGTCAGGGCCACCATTACCCACTCCTGTCATCATAACGATATTCGTAAACATACTATTGTAAAGTTCATTTTCAAATTGTGAGTGTTAAAGTTGTGCAGTTTCACAAAAGACACCAAAATCGACCGAACCTATTCATCAATTTGTGAATAGAACCCAGAACGTACTACCCAATGAGCTAACTCTCCTCCGCAGCTTTCTCGCATCAGACAGAGATGATTTATGACGTCTATTCTGTCGCTCAGTACACGTCTAATGGCACATATCCCCTGAAGCATAAACACAAGTCTCCGTAACTAGACCATGAAAGCGCAAACGGAAACATGAATTATCAATACCCCTCAACCCAAGAGACTAAATATGAAATACTCAATATTTGTCAATATTCAAGGGCGACCCGAGTCATCAGCGTTGTATTGCTTCGGCCACTACCATCAGCCTCTGTTGTCCGGCCCATCGCAAACTGACCTCGCCCAGTCGGTTGATTCATGAGCCATTCAAGTTAGTTCTCGGTAATGGATGTCGTTCTGTCACATTACGTGTGCTAATCACCAATAATTGTCCGAGCTCATTCAGCCAGTCCCCGCCATCAAGGCTGCTATTACAAGGGCTTTGTCTTGCCGTCAACTGAAACAGTGTCGGTGTGTCTGTTATAAGGCCGTATTTGTCTCCCGCCACAATGCTGACATTATTTATGGAGGACTACTAAAGCCTCTGAGGATCCCACAACTGTAGAGTGCTTGACAAGATTATAAGACGGAGTGTTGTGACGGGTGCGCGAGATGGGAGGGGTGCGCGAGATGGGAGGGGTGCACAAGATGGGAGGGGGTGCGCGAGATGGGAGGATGGGAGGGTGCGCGAGATGGGAGGGGTGCACGAGATGGGAGGGGTGCGTGAGATGGGAAGGGTGCGCGAGATGGGAGGGGCGTGCGAGATGGGAAGGGTGCGCGAGATGGGAGGGGTGCACGAGATGGGAGGGGTGCGTGAGATGGGAAGGGTGCGCGAGATGGGAGGGGCGTGCGAGATGGGAAGGGTGCGCGAGATGGGAAGGGTGCGTGAGATGGGAAGGGTGCGCGAGATGGGAGTGGTGCGCGAGATGGGAAGGGTGCGCGAGATGGGAAGGGTGCGCGAGATGGGAGCGGTGCGTGAGATGGGAAGGGTGCGCGAGATGGGAAGTGTGCGTGAGATGGGAGGGGCGTGCGAGATGGGAAGGGTGCGCGAGATGGGAACGGTGCGCGAGATGGGAGTGGTGCGTGGGATGGGAAGGGTGCGCGAGATGGGAGGGGCGTGCGAGATGGGAAGGGTGCACGAGATGGGAAGGGTGCGCGAGATGGGAGGGGCGTGCGAGATGGGAAGGGTGCGCGAGATGGGAACGGTGCGCGAGATGGGAGTGGTGCTTGAGATGGGAAGGGTGCTTGAGATGGGAGGGGCGTGCGAGATGGGAAGGGTGCGCGAGATGGGAAGGGTGCGCGAGATGGGAGGGGCGTGCGAGATGGGAAGGGTGCGCGAGATGGGAACGGTGCGCGAGATGGGAGTGGTGCTTGAGATGGGAAGGGTGCTTGAGATGGGAGGGGCGTGCGAGATGGGAAGGGTGCGCGAGATGGGAAGGGTGCGCGAGATGGGAAGGGTGCGTGAGATGGGAAGGGTGCGCGAGATGGGAAGGGTACGCGAAATGGTAGGGGTGCGCGAGATGGGAAGGGTGCGCGAGATGGGAAGGGTGCGTGAGATGGGAAGGGTGCGCGAGATGGGAAGGGTACGCGAAATGGTAGGGGTGCGCGAGATGGGAAGGGTGCGCGAGATGGGAAGGGTGCGCGAAATGGGAAGGGTGCGTGAGATGGGAAGGGTGCGTGAGATGGGAAGGGTGCGCGAGATGGGAGGGGCGTGCGAGATGGGAAGGGTGCGCGAGATGGGAGGGGTGCACGAGATGGGAGGGGTGCGTGAGATGGGAAGGGTGCGCGAGATGGGAGGGGCGTGCGAGATGGGAAGGGTGCGCGAGATGGGAAGGGTGCGTGAGATGGGAAGGGTGCGCGAGATGGGAGTGGTGCGCGAGATGGGAAGGGTGCGCGAGATGGGAAGGGTGCGCGAGATGGGAGCGGTGCGTGAGATGGGAAGGGTGCGCGAGATGGGAAGTGTGCGTGAGATGGGAGGGGCGTGCGAGATGGGAAGGGTGCGCGAGATGGGAGGGGTGCACAAGATGGGAGGGGTGCGCGAGATGGGAGGATGGGAGGGTGCGCGAGATGGGAGGGGTGCGCGAGATGGGAGGGGCGTGCGAGATGGGAAGGGTGCGCGAGATGGGAAGGGTGCGTGAGATGGGAAGGGTGCGCGAGATGGGAGTGGTGCGCGAGATGGGAAGGGTGCGCGAGATGGGAAGGGTGCGCGAGATGGGAGCGGTGCGTGAGATGGGAAGGGTGCGCGAGATGGGAAGTGTGCGTGAGATGGGAGGGGCGTGCGAGATGGGAAGGGTGCGCGAGATGGGAGGGGTGCACAAGATGGGAGGGGTGCGCGAGATGGGAGGGGCGTGCGAGATGGGAAGGGTGCGCGAGATGGGAGGGGTGCACAAGATGGGAGGGGTGCGCGAGATGGGAGGATGGGAGGGTGCGCGAGATGGGAAGGGTGCGCGAGATGGGAAGGGTGCGCGAGATGGGAGCGGTGCGTGAGATGGGAAGGGTGCGCGAGATGGGAAGTGTGCGTGAGATGGGAGGGGCGTGCGAGATGGGAAGGGTGCGCGAGATGGGAACGGTGCGCGAGATGGGAGTGGTGCGTGGGATGGGAAGGGTGCGCGAGATGGGAGGGGCGTGCGAGATGGGAAGGGTGCACGAGATGGGAAGGGTGCGCGAGATGGGAGGGGCGTGCGAGATGGGAAGGGTGCGCGAGATGGGAACGGTGCGCGAGATGGGAGTGGTGCTTGAGATGGGAAGGGTGCTTGAGATGGGAGGGGCGTGCGAGATGGGAAGGGTGCGCGAGATGGGAAGGGTGCGCGAGATGGGAAGGGTGCGTGAGATGGGAAGGGTGCGCGAGATGGGAAGGGTACGCGAAATGGTAGGGGTGCGCGAGATGGGAAGGGTGCGCGAGATGGGAAGGGTGCGTGAGATGGGAAGGGTGCGCGAGATGGGAAGGGTACGCGAAATGGTAGGGGTGCGCGAGATGGGAAGGGTGCGCGAGATGGGAAGGGTGCGTGAGATGGGAAGGGTGCGCGAGATGGGAAGGGTACGCGAAATGGTAGGGGTGCGCGAGATGGGAAGGGTGCGCGAGATGGGAAGGGTGCGCGAAATGGGAAGGGTGCGTGAGATGGGAAGGGTGCGTGAGATGGGAAGGGTGCGCGAGATGGGAAGGGTGCGTGAGATGGGAAGGGTGCGCGAGATGGGAGGGGTGTGGATGTGGTGATGTGGTGATGAGGTAGGGGCGTATACTTGGCCCTCACATAGTGTCTTGATGTCGGTTTAAATAACAAGGACATAAGGCTGACAGAAGTCAAGGGTTTCGTTTCCTACATTATGTGAGAACGGTTATTATTGCCTAGCTGTGAAATGGCTGAAGCGAGAGTAAAAGAGGTGCAAATACCCTCCCTCTCAGGGTTAATTCAGGAACCTAAGTGAGCGAGTTTGGTTTAACGCCGCTTTGAACATTATTCCACTTATATGACATCGTGTCAGCTTGATATGGGAAGAAAGCCTGAAGTGAAACAAGCCTCAGACGTTTACCACTTTGGTGAAACCCACAAGCACGGGCTGACAAACCTAGAAACATATCCGGGGCAAACCGGGATTCGAACCCACGATCATAGGTCTCTGTCCCAAGAACCTAAAGGGGTGGGTGCAGGTTAAATGATGTGTACAACCCATGATGCCGGGACATTCGAAAGGGGTGGTGGTGTGGGTGGTGGTGTGGGTGGTGTAAATAACTGGGGGTGGGGACAGAGGTCAATCATAATTTATTATTTTGCATTGTATGGGTAATGTGTGGGAGGACAATTCACTGACAGGTGTAACTGTGGCCTTGAAAGAGGTGGTGTTAGTAGTGTCCAATGGAGTCTTGTACAGATTGTCCCAGCTGAACTTGCCCATTTAGAGAATGGAGACGACTCTTTATTCAGACACAATAATAAATGGGAAATAATTGTTAAATTATTAATATTTACAATATTCAGAAATATACTGGTAAAACTTCCGCCCGAAACATCTACCTCGAAATTTAAAAAAAATCATTACCACTTGCTCGAATTATTTAAAAATAATATATGTACGGTTAGTTTTAGGTTTTGAGTTAGGGTCAGGGTTAGGCTTGCCCAGGCCAAAATTACGGTCGAAATCTTTCCAATATGGTTACCCATCTCGGGAAAATTTAGATAACCATCTTCTTTGTATCATATTCATGCTTGTCAAACTGGTACGACTAAAAAAACTTTTATATGCGATATGAACTGAACTTGAAACATGCAGGGGACGATCACACGCCTCCCATCCGTGTGAAACTACTGGGAATGATGAGGATGAATTAAACGCGGGTCAAATTACAACCCCCCAAACACATTTAACGACGACACACGTAAACACGAACAAAGCCGCAGATTCCTTCAATAATGTTTACCCGTCTACAAAGGCTTTTAAAAGGGGAGGTAACCATTACATAGAGTGGATTAATGGATCTCTGGACAAGGGATTGGTGTGAATTTCAATTAAGTGTCGCCGGATCGGACAATAGGATTACATGCTAGTTTCGCCACTCTCGGTACCTGTCGCTGACAGGCTATTGTCTAGTTGATTGTCCGCCTGATAGGCCAACAATGGGCTACCCGGATCAAATACCGGTTAAATCCAACCTTAAAAGCCGGAGGTGATCCGCGTTAGTCACGAAGGGTGTTGGGGAGAATGCTGAAGGTAAGGAGGAGAGGGGGCAACATTGTCAGTCAATACACAGTTACACTACTCGACAAACAAGATTAAGGGGCACGGGTTTGTTTCTGGGATTAGAAATAGCGTGGATATTTTTATTTGACATGATATTGAGCAATTTTGGGGACATGCGATCCCTCAACGCTGAAGTGGTTCGGTGCATCACAGGTGTGGGGTCAAAGGTCACGAAAGCCGCTTTTTGTTGTGTCATAGTTATTAGTCACAGCTTGTAAATGCTTCTTTTGTGTGACGTGGACATTGTTTTATTTAGTTAGTTATTTTCTAGATCCAGGAGTGAGCGAATAAAGCAGTCAGCACTGTACCTTAATTCAAATTATGAATTTGTATTGCGCACTTTCAAATGTATAATTCTTCAATATTCGAGCTTAGACCTTGATAGATCACTACATTTTCATTCTCAGCTCCCTGGGGAGTATACAATCCAAGCTGCTTGTGAGGCGCTAGACGGTTAACGGTCACCGGGTACCCATTCACTGCTTGGTGAACAGAGGCATGCAGTAAACTACGGTTATAACGAACTGAAAGGGACTACTAATTTTAGTTCGTTGTAACCGTATATCGTTATAAGCATATATACAGCATAACTACAGCATATAGTCGGGACTAAAAAATTAGTTCGTTATATCCGTTAGTCCGTTATAAGCGTGTTCGTTATAACCGTAGTTTACTGTAGTTAGAACAAAGTCACATGCCTAAGGTGTGTGAGTGAGTATGGTTTTACGCCGCCTTTAGCGATATTCCAGCAATCTCACGGCAAGGGACACCAGAAATGGGCTTCACACATTGTACCCAGGTGGAGAATCGAACCCGGGCCTTCGGCGTGACGAGTGAACGCCTTAACCACTAGGCTATTACCCCTCCGCCCTTCCTGCCCGAGGAGACGCCACCTGTGCTACGTATGAACTTCAGTGTGGGGTGAGTGAGTTAAATTTTAAGGTCGCATCGGCAGTATTGTAACCCTATGACATAATTATATGTTTAAAACACGGGCTATAAGCCACCAGTAACCAAAGCTAGGCCACCTCGCTGGGAAACAAGGGGACTTGCGGTGCCTCAGCTAGACTAACATTTAGTCTCTGAAATCTTATATTACACAATATCCTTCTTGACTCTAAAAAACTTCCCTATGCTGATGTGGAACAGAGCTAGCTTGAACTGGCTAGACTTGCTTTTGTGTGCATTTCTAGATTATTATTTTTTTCATAAAATAAATATATTCCACGGCCATGGTGCCTCAGCTTCCTGCACGATTTACGTCATTACCACAGCTACTGGTGGTTGTGCACAATACTCGCCAATATTAAAAAATACTCAGCAATTCGTTGACTTAAAACAGGTTGATGATAGTTACATCAATTATTGTAGGAGTTACGGGTCACACGGGAGGACAATAACTGACTTTTCACGTTGGCTTGAACAAGACAATCCATCCATAAATAGCACGTGAAATATGTTTCGACCTCGGCATGTTAGACGCATATAGTCATTGTAACCACCCTATTCTCATTTTGACTATCGTGATATTGCTGGAAAACGGCTTAAAATAATACTCACTCAGATTTGCAACAGATATATATATATATATATATATATATATATATATATATATATATTGTGTGTGTGTGTGTGTGTGTGTGTGGCTGCTTGTACTAGTCCGGACTGATGCCGATTTTATAGTGCTAGCCCACTGAGATACCATGCCGCAGTTTAACGCAGCCGGGGATCGAACCCCGGACCTTCCGCTATCCGGGCGGACGCTCTACCACTAGACCACGGAGGCGGTCCTGTTTGACACTGGAGACTTAATATGTATTTCATGTTTATTCAACCACTGATGAAACTTCTAATATTTGTCCCGCTTATTACAGTGTGTCCGTTCCCCATCTTACAGCATTAATAACTTAAGTGAGTGAGTGTGGTTTTACGCCTCGAGCAATACCACGGCGGAGGAAATGTTGAGAATCGAACCCGGGCCTTCGGCGTGACGAGCGAACGCTTGAACCACTAGACTACCGACCGCCCCTTAATAACTTAAAAAGCAGCTGATTTGATAAAACTCTACAAAAACAATTGTATGCATATATTTTAACACAATGAAAACGCATAACCAACTTTATCTCGAAATCAGAAAATATGATCCCGCACAACGACATTGTTGTGTTTGATTATCTCATGCCTAAATACCCAGAACAACTTAATTTGATTTTTGCGGCGATAAGAGTACTCATTCACTCACTCACTCACTCACTCACGCTACATACGTTTGGGATATTACTGATACGGTATCAAATGATATTCACTATATGTTCCCGACAACATAATCAACCTCGTAAACAGAAAATGAAAACAAATCAAGAAGGGATCTGTTTACTCATAATTCATGACAATTAATCACCAGCTATACGATTAACTTTATAAAGTAAATTACCGTCTTATTAGTGTTAATCGTTTAGAAAGGTCAGATTGTGATTTTCGCCTCGAGTGCCGCCCGAGGGTAGATCCACGGACAAACGATGTCTCAGTACTCGCTATTGAGGTTGATACAATTTAGCAACACAAAACACGTCCGGGTCTTGTTCTTATTCTAGTGGTGTGGTTCATCTGGACGGACAATAATTTGATTGTAGCGCTTACCTTTTGCTATCAGGGACCGATTATACAATTGACAAAACAAATAAATGACTTTGACAGAGGGGGCCACGGAAAGGAGACGAGAGATTTCGTCCCCCGTAATTTAATTCCCTGTCGATTTAGACGCTAATCTAACATTTAATTGAACTAAATAGCTTTCGGCTCTTGTTTTTAATTGATGAAAGGACCAATCAAATGAGGCCGAAAATAGACGGATCTCCGCACGTGAAGGGTGGAATCTCCACACATGTAATAAGGAAGCTTTAACTCAAATGTAATTTCAATTTTCCGCAGGGGGATCTTTTTAGGCTTATTACCTTCCATTTTGTCCAAGTCCAAATTCCCCATTCTGTCTCTGAATGAGATATGAGAGAGGATTTTCTATTGCATGAAGTGTTTCTGAAGTATGCATGTTCGTATTTGTCTTGTCCCCTCGGGTCCCCAGTTCCCCATGCCGGCATTGAGTTTATTTCTCCGCATTATAAAGACACGAGCGATCTTTATAATGACACTGGATAAAGCCATTTGTATTCCTGGACCTTGTCAAACCATTTAGATGCAGTTTATTGGCGCAAAATTAGCACTAATTGAAAAGCCCGCCTTGTTAAATTGTCCCTAAACTGCCCCCAGCCCTGCAGCAAGGGACATAAATTGATTTGAAGAGCGTGAAGCATTGTTACCAGAGAATGGAGCACATTGCCGTCTATGGAAGGTTGCAGCAGACAAATACAAACACATATTAACTAGACGTGACACAAATACCACTGTTGACGAGCGGTGGTAACAGTATATAGCTTCTGTATGGCAATATCCCGCTGTTGTTTACTATAGACTTTATGCTACAGCTTGGCGTTCCTGTGTCAATGTTGATTGTTAATACGTATTGTCAGCACATACTATAAATATCCCTGTTCCATAATTTGATTCACTCGGGAACGAATTCTTTGTGTGGTAGCTTTACACGTATTTGCACATTTTCAACATTTTCCAACATGCATATGTTTAACAAAAATATATATATATAAGACATTGGCTTGTGATCTACAAAATGTTCAAGACTTTCTTTAAACACATGAAGCAGGTTCTGCTTTATGCATATAAATATCATATACACTACCCCGGTCATGAATACGGATGACCTTATACACTACAATGGTCATGAATACGGATGACCATATGCACTACACCGGTCATGAATACGGATGACCTTATACACTTCACCGGTCATGAATCACATATCACCTTATACACTTCACCAGTCATGAATCACAGATGACCATATGTACTACACCGGTCATGAATACGGATGACCTTATACACTACACCGATCATGAATACGGATGACCAAATGCACTACAATGGTCATGAATACGGATGACCAAATGCACTACAATGGTCATGAATACGGATGACCATATACAGTACACCGGTCATGAATATGGATGACCTTATACACTACACCAGTCATCTATACGGATGACCATATACACTACACCGGTCATGAATCACAGATGACCTTATACAGTACACCGGTCATGAATAAGGATGACCATATACAGTACACTGGTCATCTATACGGATGACCATATACACTACAATGGTCATGAATCACAGATGACCATATACACTACACCGGTCATGAATATGGATGGCCTTATACACTACACAGGTCATGAATACGGATGACCATATGCACTACACCGGTCATGAATCACAGAAGACCATATACACTACACCGGTCATGAATACCGATGACCATATAAAGTACACCGGTCATGAATATGGATGACCTTATACACTACACCGGTCATCTATACGGATGACCATATACACTACACTGGTCATGAATCACAGATGACCTTATACACTACAATGGTCATGAATCACAAATGACCTTATACACAACACCGGTCATGAATCACAAATGACCTTATACACAACACTGGTCATGAATCACAGATGACCATATACACTACACCGGTCATGAATCACAGATGACCTTATACACTACAACGGTCATGAATACGGATGACCATATACACTACAATGTTAATGAATCACAGATGACGTTATACACTACACCGGTCATGAATACGGATGACCTTATACACGACACCTGTCATGAATACGGATGACCTTATACACTACGCAGGTAATGAATATGGATGACCTTATACACTACACTGGTCATGAATCACAGATAACCTAATACACTACACTGGTCATGAATCACAGATGACCTTATACACTACACCGGTCGTGAATACGGATGACCATGTGCACTACAATGGTCATGAATCACAGATGACCTAATACACTACACCGGTCATGAATCACAGATGACTTTATACACTACACCGGTCATGAATACGCATCGCCATATACACTACACCGGTTATGAATCACAGATGACCTTATACACTACACCGGTCATGAATCACAGATGACCTTATACACTACAATGGTCATGAATCACAGATGACTTTATACACTACACCGGTCATGAATACAGATGACGTTATACACTACACTGGTCATGAATCACAGATGACCTAATACACTACACCAGTCATGAATATGGATGGCCATATACACTACACTGGTCATGAATCACAGATGACCTTATACACTACACCGGTCATGAATCACAGATGACCTTATACACTACAATGGTCATGAATCACAGATGACTTTATACACTACACCGGTCATGAATACAGATGACTTTATACACTACACTGGTCATGAATCACAGATGACCTAATACACTACACCAGTCATGAATCACAGATGACCATATACACTACAATGGTCATGAATCACAGATGACCATATACACTACAATGGTCATGAATCACAGATGACCATATACACTACAAAGGTCATGAATCACGGATGACCATATACACTACAATGGTCATGAATCACAGATGACCATATACACTACAATGGTCATGAATCACAGATGACCATATACACTTCAATGGTCATAAATACCTGATGATTATATACACTAGAAATATTACACATCAGCGATGAGCACATGGCCAAACATTTACTAATCATAAAAGATCATAAACCCTGCAACTATAAATACTCTGATCAAAACAAATGACATAAATGATCGTATACACTATAACAAATAATACATGATCTTATACACTACGACAAACCATAACTGATGTTATACTCTACTACAAATCATAAATGATATTACACACTATTACAAATCATAAATAACTTTATACACTATTACAAATAATCATTGACCGTATACACTATTACAAACCATAAATGATCTTAAACACTATTACAAACCATAAATGATCTTACATGTACACACTACACTATTGCAAATAATAAATGATCTTACACTCTACAGCTATTACAAATAATATAATATCCTTAACACTATTACAAACCATTAATGGTCTTATAACACTATTACAAACAATGAATTATCTTATACTCTATTACAAAGCAAAAGTGTTCGTCCACACTATTAGGCCAAATAATTCATTTTATATAAGTATTACAAACCATTAATGGTCTTATACACTACACTATCACAAATAAAAAATGATCTTATACTTTATTGCAAATAATAAATGATCTTACACTCTACAGCTATTGCAAATAATAAATGACTTAATACACTATTACAAACCATGAATGGTCTTATAACACTATTACAAATAATAAATGATCTTTAACATTATTGCAAATAATAAATGATCTTATACTCTACAGCTATTGCAAATAATACATGATTTAATACACTATTACAAACCATTAATGGGCTTATAGCACTATTACAAATAGTAAATAATCTCATTCACAATTGAAAACCATAAATGAACTTGTACACTTTAAAAAAAAATATATAAATGACCTTATACACTATTGTCATGTTATGCACTATTACAAATAATAAATCATCTCATTCACTATTAGAAATCATAAACGATGTTATACACTATTACAAATAATAAATCATCTCATACACTATTAGAAATCATAAACAATGTTATACACTATTACAAATAATAAATCATCTCATTCACTATTAGAAATCATAAACGAAGTTATACACTATTACAAATGATAAATAATCTTATACACTATTAGAAATCATAAACGATGTTATACACTATTACAAATAATAAATTATCTCATACACTATTAGAAATCATAAACGATGTTCTGCACAATTACAAATAATAAATAATCTCATACACTATTAGAAATCATAAACGATGTTATACACTATTACAAATGATAAATTATCTCATGCAATATTTTAAATCATAAACGATGTTATGCGCTGTTAGAAATAATAAATAATCTCATTCACTTTTAGAAACCATAAACGATGTTATGCACTATTACAAAAGATAAATCATCTCATTCACTATTAGAAATCATAAACGATGTTATGCACTATTACAAAGAATAAATCATCTCATTCATTATTAGAAATCATAAACGATGTTACGCACTATAACAAAAAATAAATAATCTCATTCACTATTTGAAATCATAAACGATGTTATGCACTATTACAAAGAATAAATCATCTCATTCATTATCAGAAATCATAAAGGATGTTATGCACTATTACAAATAATAAATCATCTCATAACTATTTGAAATCATAAACGATGTTATGCACTATTACAAATAATAAATCATCTCATACACTATTAGAAATCATAAACGATGTTATGCACTGTAACAAATAATAAATAATCTCATTCACTATTAGAAATCATAAACGATGTTATGCACTATTACAAATAATAAATCATCTCATACACTATTTGAAATCATAAACGATGTTATGCACTGTTAGAAATAATAAATCATCTCATTCACTATTAGAAATCCTGAACGATGTTTAGCACTATTGCAAATAAAAAATCACCTCATACACTTTTAGAAATCATAAACGATGTTATACACTATTACAAATAATATATCATCTCATACACTATTAGAAATCATAAACGATGTTATGCACGATAACAAATAATAAATCATCTCATACACTATTAGAAATCATAAACAATGTTATGCACTATTACAAATAATAAACGACGTTTTGCACTGTTAGAAGTAATAAATCATCTCATAGACTATTAGAAATCATAAACGATGTTATACACTATTACAAATAATAAATCATCTCATAGACTATTAGAAATCATAAACGATGAAATACACTATTAGAAATAATAAATCATCTCATAGACTATTAGAAATCATAAACGATGTTATACACTATTACAAATAATAAATAATCTCATACACTATTAGAAATCATAAACGATGTTATGCACTATTACAAATAATAAATAATCTCATACACTATTAGAAATCATAAACGATGTTATGCACTATTACAAATAATAAATCATTTCATACACTATTAGAAATCATAAACGATGTTTTGCACTATTACAAACCGTAAATGCGTTTATACGCTACACTATTACAAACCGTAGATGCTTTTATACGCTACACTATTACAAACCGTAAATGCTTTTATACGCTACACTATTACAAGCTATAAATAATGTCAGTCATAAATGAACATATACACTATAATTATTGTCATGCGCAGATCATCACATAGACATGTCCATTTTAAAGCGTAGATGAGACTACGGACAGACAGACGAGGTCTCCGAATATTGAGCTTTCGCTTTATACGCCAATGTATGTATTTACTGCCTGCACTGACGCATTGATTCCAGAAATAGTTGATTTTTTGCAAAACGTTTGGAATTGTCGATGTTTTCAAAAGTATACAGTTTCACCTAGTTACACATGCATGAAACTAATCGAATCTATTATTAATTCATAGATCGAGATATTAAATATACACATAACACTAGATATGAAATTAGATTTAGATTTATGAATATCGTTACATAAATACCATGAATGGCAATATTTTTGCCCCGACCACTCAAAGTTTTTCTTCACCTAAAAACAACTACCGCTTATGACTCAGTGTCCTCGGTAGTGTTTTCTTTGATGATTTCGAGATAATATGTCTATTATCGCTATCGAGAAAAAATCGTGTTTTTAATTTTACTCATTTGAAACCCGTTTTGTACAGTTTCACAGTCTATGGTTTTGCGGTGATTATAATATTTTTGAATACCACATAAAAATAATATTCCAAAATTATTTTACACTTGTTGGCATTTCACTAATTGATTAATAAGCAATTATGCAACAATGCCAAGAGAATCGGTCTTCAAATGTGAAATAATTATATTATGTTTGAGGTTCTATGCTGTTTTCAATAATATTTTGCAACATGCTTACAAACATTGTTTGGGATCCGCATTGATTAATGTTTAAAGCCAGTTCTTTGTAACTTAGAAGATTACGCTTTCAAAATATTTACCAACTACAATTCGCAACAACGAAACAGGTTGATTAAATTAATTAATTCATTAGTCTCGTTCGCTTTCAGTTAACGACAGATCTAAGCAGCGGGTGGCCTTTGGCGGAAGACGGGTGAATAAGCTAGATTCAACATCACATCACATCACATCAACGCTGGATCGTGACAGAGTACCGCAAAATCTGATTTCTCGCGATCCCCCAAGTATTTATTCACACCAGAATAAAACATCCAATTTCGTGTCACATTCACAATAAAAAGGTCACAACACTATTGAGAAGCTTAATCCTTAAGTACCTATGGTACAATCCACAACCAATAAAGTGTAGAGATCGCTATTTAGTGGATGTGGTTTCTTTGCCACAGAATCTTTGAAAGGTGATTTGATTTCAATTGGATCTTACGTTGATGTCAAAATAGTCATTACTGTCCGGTATAGAATTCCTTTATCTCTTCACCTAAATTACCCTGTCGGTTACTTCAGGGAGGGTGCTATTTCGGAAACATTCCAAAGGTGTGATGCCACCTGCGATTTCTCAAGTCCAGTGCGTACCTCACACCCGGATGACCACGCTAAATACCCCGAATAATCATGCTAGTAAGTGGTCAAATTTCGGGCCCCGAGAACACGTTTGAATAAGGCTGAGGCATCTATAGTTACCCACCCTTGACAATCTCCATTGTACTGTATTGTACTGTATTGTGAGAGCGTCATAGTGCGATGTTATCACGCATTATAGAGCTGCCGTAGGCTTGTATACATTACTCCACTGAGAATAAGATGATTGTTCTGAAAATGGCATCAGTTTTCACTGTAAGCCGCCAACAAAAGATTGGGGTGTTTAAAAGCCTGACCTTTTCACCCGGGGACAATGGGGATATCTGAATCACATTCTACCCGAGAAGAAGGAATTACCGTGTTGGGAGATGGAGCTTTATGTAGGGGAATCATGTTGTGTTCACCGGATTTGAAACAATTTAGAGCGTACGAGTTCGAAACGAACTGACATATTTTATTGTCACTGAAAACAGAGTGAGGTGAGGTGAAATTGGGTTTAACGTCGCGTCCAAGTTTATTGCACTTATGTAGCATGTACGTGTGTGTGTGGTTGCTTGTGCTAGTCCGGACTGATGCCGATTTATAGTGCTAGCTCACTGAGATACCATGCCGCAGTTTAACATGAATACCCCACTCAGACACAGTATACTGACTCCGAGCCGACCAGTCCTTGTTTTAGCCCCTTAATGCCGAGCGCCAGACAGGGTAACAACAAGTTCCATCTTTTAACGTCTTTTGGTATGACGCGGCCGGGGATCGAACCCCGGACCTTCCGCTCTCCGGGCGGACACTCTACCACTAGACCACGGAGGCGGTCACACTGAAAACAGAACCCATAATAGGTATATGATCTCTGCTGAAATGTATAACACTGTTTACGTGTTCAAAGAGAGCAAACGACACCTTGAGTGATTAAAAACATCTTAATTCTTAAAACTTAATACCAGTACATTAATATTTATATAAAGAGAACATTAAATAAGTGTCGTTGCCATTGTCAAGTCTGAAGATGTTTAATTTAAAATGTATTGCTCCGATATATTTGTTTGCCTATTTTATACATTTAAAACGAAATGGATGTTTAAATATTCACCAGTTGCATCCTCTCGTCAAAGTCACGGTTTGAATGTCGTTCGAAGGGGTTAAGTAAGGTTCACCCAATCATAAGGATGTGAAATGAGTTGCTTCGCACACGCGTAAGAAACCACACGGTAACCGACAAAACAGTGTGTTCAAAATGGCGATAGGTAACCTGCCTTCACTTCCTCTAGGTGTTACGACAATGACTAACAGATGTAGCAGGCTTAGATGCATTTGTCGGCAAGGTGTAGAAGGCTCCCATCTATGACGTTACTGTTAATGAGAATAGATTCCGATGGCACAAGTACATATTAGGCCGTATCAACAACTTGGCATAGACGATCGCTCTGTCGTGTTATTTCAGTAAACGCTGGCTAGAGTTTTCACATATTAAAGGGCTAATTGATACATTTCTAAACCCCGGCCTGCCAGAATGGGTGTCGTTGAAAAGCCATCAAAGAAGAAAATGAAAAACACTTGGAGGAAAACTGTAATTTTTGTAAGCGGCAATTAAACCAATATGGTGGGAGTTAGACAAGGCATTGACGAGAAGTGAGGCATTGGCAGTCTGTAACACACTACTGAATGGCTTTGTTTATTGCGATAACTTCCCGAATTTCATTGCAAGGAATAGAAAAACAAACTAAACCAATGAGTTTCGTATGGTACAATCGATCAGTCTTTATGGTTCGTGCAACAGGCAGAATTTGCCATTGGGTCGGGACTAATTTCTGTCAAGCCGAACAGCAGGTGACGAGAATGAAAGAGCTGACCCCGAGATAAGTGTATAGCAAGTGCCCCACGTGCTGCACGTGCGCATGTGGTTGACGCATGTGCACGAAGGCAACCCCGAATTGCCATCTGGGAGAAAGATGTCGACTTCCTGCATCTAATTGTCAGAGAATTACCCCATCCTCAACACCTACCTCAAGACGAATTTTCATAATTGTCTGTTTGTAACAATCCGACATTCTCGACAGTTGGAGTGCAGTGTGTAGTGATATAATTCTTGACAGCTGCTCGTCAAATGTGCCTTATGATGAAACACCGACTTTAAACTATACACCGCTTCACACTGGGGATTATTGTATTTTTGTCGAAGGCGGGTGTGACGTTCTTTTTGTTTATTTCAACCATTTGTGTTTTTATTTTCGGACAGTTTCTTTTGTGAATGACCAGACAGCACGTGGACGCAATGTTCGACCCTGCTCGTTGTTTAAAGTTGCGTTTAATTCCACGATATAAGGGCTTGAAGCGGAAACAAGTGTTTTGTTTTCTAGATCGCCATGTTTTCTGTCTGAAGTGTCATTAACTTGTACCGGTAGTGCTTAGTTCATGTAAGTGATCAAATACTTCCTCGTCAACTGCTCGTCAGCACGACACATGAGGGAGTGAGTGAATATGGTATTTACGCCGCTTTTAGCAATATTCCAGCAATATCACAGAGGGGGACACCAGAAATGGGCTTCACACATTGTACCCATGTCGGGAATCGAACCCGGGCGTTCGGTGTGACGAGCGAACGCTTTAACCACTAGGCTACATCACCGCACCCTCGACACATGAACCACACCCCAACGCCATTATTCTTTACTTGTCACCCTGTTTGATTCCGAGGAATATTATCGAGTGTTCCATAGGATTGTCGTAATATCCGTGTGACTTTGGCTGATGAGGCCGTATCCAGATGACGTCGATCGTGGCTCATGATTTCAATCACTGGTTCGGCTAGTCCAGACTCGATAATGGCAGGTCGGCGTACTATTGTTATCTGGAATACAGCAGCCACACAGGTTTATTTAATCTAACGCAACACAATTAAAGGTTAAAACACCATTTCATTACAAAAAAATATATGTAAACAAATATAGAAAATACTGAAAATACACATATATACATCACTGCTACGGTTAGAATGTTGCTGAATGTAACATAAAACAACGGCACCGAATTCAGTTCTGTGTCACACTTTCTAGTTTAGTAAATTCAAAGCCGCCGTATACCTTCTGAGTGAGTGACTGAGTTGGGTTTGACGCCGCTTTTTACAGTATTTTAGTCATATCACGGCGTGTCAGCATAATGTGGGAGGAAAGCCCGAAGTGATGCAGGTCTCAGACGTTTACCACTTCGGTGAAACCCACGAGCACGGGTATGGTGCTGACAAACCAAGAAACATAATCGGGGCGAACCGGGATTCGAACCCACAATCATAGGTTTCTGGCGTGCCCAAGGGACGCAACTCTGCACAGCGAATCGCGGCGCCTTAGACGACTGGGCCAGCTATACCTTCTGAAGTGGACCGTGAAGATCTGTGTCAAAATTGGTGTTCAGCAACCAATGCGATCGATGCTGACAATATCAATCATTGGATTGGTTGGTCCAGACTCAATTATTCACAGACCGTCGTCATATGGTTGGAATAGTGCTGAGTGCGGTGTTAAACAACAAACAAATCATACCTTCTGAAGTATCGTATTCAGAATGCGTATTATAGATGACTACCCGTGAAATTCACACGTGAAAATCCGGTTTAGAATAGGTTTTCAGCTACCCGCGCTTGCCGTAAGAGGCGACTAACGGGATCGGGTGGTCAGGCTCGCTGACTTGGTTGATTTACGTCATCCTATCCCAACTGCGTGGATCGGTGCTCAGTACGTCGATCGCTGGATTGTCTGGTCCAGACTCCATTATTTCCAGACCGCCTTCATACAGCTGGGATAGTGCTTGGTGACGTTAAACAACAAAGAATCAAACAAATAAAGCCCATTAGTTGGCGTATCATGAACTTGAAAGCGATTTTGCCCCGGGGTATCCAACTGATGGTTATGTTCAATGCGCCAACAGGCGTTTTGGTTTAGTAAGTCAAACAACAAACAAAGACCCCATTTCACTGCAATATATCCAAATACTCGCTTTGTTTCCGCTTTGTTTAACACGCGTTTGTTTAAAGTGCAATGGCAATATACATGTAATTTAATTTTTTTAAACAACACTCATTTCACCTGCCCTGTGATGAAAACAAAACAAACACGTGGATCTTTGAAAAATATCCACAATTGAACTTTTTAACAGAATAAATTAATAAATATGTTTTTTATAGTTTCTGAACACATGGATTTATCTACAAAGGGCTGATCTATCTGGATGCACCATCTGGACATTGGTGAATGTATGGGGCGAGCTGTCAGCCAAGTACAAATTAACTAAAAGATATTTACAGTTTTATCGGAGTTAGTTTGAGTAAGAATACTCATTGGAAGCAGTAATACATTTGAACTTAACATGGATGTATTTGGACCTGTTCATAGGCCGATATTCTGCCCCCGGCCTGAAGCAAATGTCAGTAACCATTCCCCAATTTTACTTAAGAATTTGATCCGGGGTGGAATAGGTCTTCAGCAATCCACGCTTGCCGTAAAAGGCGACTATGCTTGGCGTAAGAGGCGACTAACGGGATCGGGTGGTCAGGCTCGCTGACTTGGTTGATGCATGTCAGTGTATCCCAGTTACGTGGATCGATGCTCATGATGTCAGTCACTGGATTGTCTGGTCCAGACTCTATTATTTACAGACCGCCGTCATTTAGCTGGAATATTGCTGAGTGCAGTGTTAAACAACAAACAAACAAGAATTTACCATTCCTGTTATTATGGTAATAACTAATGTTATTACCTTGCAGAGATGATTTGGATTTCACTAATAACAGGACCAATAACCAGGAAGAAGCTGTTGTATTAAGTTATTTTTAAACTTAAGTTGTACAGTTGGAATTTTAAAGTACCTTGAATTTGCGAAGATAAGGACCCTATTTAAAGCAGTTATACATAACACATTGAATATCGGGTATATTAATAGTAAACGTAGGAAACCACAATAAACTATCACGTGGTTATGCGTTTTCAAGAAAATGACACGCCTACCCAAAATGAGTAAAAAAATGCAGCTCCCTTTTTCCAAAAAGCTGTCGCCCGCTTGATAATATTCAGGCAGTGGCAGGTGCTACCTAGACGTGGTTTCTATGGTCACCTCAAATTCGATTTGTGTCGTAATGAGGGACCGTTTATACCAGTAGGTACCCATTGCCCCAAACCCAGAAACAAGGTAACACACGAGCTTATACATCTGAAAAATTTCAATTTTAAAACTTCACTTTCATGGCTAAATACGTGACAACCGAACAGCACTCATAGGGTTTCTCGCGAGACTAACGCTTAGAAAACATGTATTTTTTATAGAAACATACAACTGTTTTAAATTGAAAAGGAGCCCAAGTTGGATGGGAGATTCAGACTGCTTCATTTAGGACCATAGCATTATAGCAGTGGCTGGTCGGAAGGGAAATATTATCGTTTGGGGGACTGGTTCAGACTGGGTTTCTCACACGTAAACATTAAACTAGATTTGTGTCGCAAGGAGCGAACGTTTTAACCAGTGGGTACCCCGAGACAAGCTAGGACATAAGCAGATAGCTATTGAATATCTCAACTTTAAAGCTTCACTTTAATGGCTAAATAAGTGACATCTCAACAACAAATACACAAACCTGTTTAGTCATCACAGACATTGTTACATGTCAAACAAGAGCATATCCTAACCTATCTTGACTTAAACGTGTGTTTAACATTCTTGGATATTATCATTGTGTTTTTGCAACTTGTGGATGTTGCTACTTAAATGGTTATGTTATGATCTGATAATAACGCGATGTTCTGGAAAGTGCATTGAGTTTAGGGGAGTGTTACCCAATCCTTACATAAAGACAAACCATGCCTTGAGTTAGGATCATTATTTGCCGACTGAGTATATTTAGGGCTTGAAAATGTGTGAAAGAAGGAAAATGACTCCGTTTCGTAAAATACATTTTTTTGTTGTGACTGTTTTAGATATCATGTTCGAAACATGTATTTACAAAGGTGAGGAATTTTCGCTATGCTATGGATTCGGCTCGATGTAGTGTGTTAAGACGATTAAGCTTTCTGTCAAAACAATATTGCTCAGGGTATGAGAAAAAGAAATTCAACACCACTGTTCGGATATCAAGCTGTTTGTTCGAATTTCAATTGTAATCTCCAAACCTAGCTTACGGCAATATTGGAAGCCCATCAGCTTTTTGAAAGGTGTATGTGTTAAACTTGGTGTAACCCAAACACCTTTGTTGGTGAATGTATATGGGCTATCGCTTTGTAGATGGAGATGTTTGTGTGGTAACTACAGTTACAAGACAGCCCCCACCCTACAACGCTACAATGACAGTTACAACCGGAACAGGTTTATTCCAAATACCAGAATGAGTCAAGAGTGATCGGCTGTTGTGATGCTGTAGCTGTTATAAATGCCTCCCTCACAAGGAGGTTAGGTTCAGCGATATCAAGTTCGACAGGGCAAAGAATACGACCGATAATTGGCGATAATGTGGAATAATTTTCTCCGCTGTGGCAGCGCGTTAGCGGGGCCGTCCCGAGTATAATTAGGGGAGCGTCTTGTTGTGAAGTTTAACAGGGAATTGTAGGATACTCGGCAGAGCTGAAGAGGAGTCAAGATGCTGATACGTACACTAATGGGGCATAATAGACGATAGAAGACGAAGGGGTGGTCAGGCGTTCAAATGCGGAGGTACTATTCGTGCAAGTTTTGCTCAAGTTTTCGTCTGTAGTTCAGTAATGATCTCCACTTGTCTAAACGCCGGTTCTTTCCTCTGCTAATGGCCCTCCTACACCTCTGGTCGGTGTGGTCTGGAACGTTGGGCAATGACTGATTTTCCGCTACGCCGAAAAGGAGAAGGGGAAATAAGACAAAAAACAACACTCTAATTACATCAAGATTTGAAACTTGTAGAGAGAATGAAATTAGTCACGTGCAGGCCACAAGTGCGGGGAAATTTCCCCTTAATGAGCGCCCCACCCCCACTGTTATCCCTGCTCACTGGCCGGCTCGATCTTGAGGGGCGGGGTCCAATGAAATAGACAACCCACGTGTTCATCTGAAATCGACACAAGTGCTCGCGCGTGCGGATACCTTTCATATGAAGTCAATTTCCTAAGAAACCAACATGTGAAATATACATTAGCCCATGTCGAGCAGGGTCGGGAGTCGGGATGAATTCTTTAGGGAATCCAATCGCAGTATAATGACCCTCTAGTAGAAAGTCTCCAACGATGAAGTTCTCGCTTATGATGTTTTAATTGTGTGTTTTTGAGTTTCTTACTATGAGTGGATTAAAGTGTATTGCACATAAACCGCTCTGCGTGACCCCGCATTGCTGCAAGTGCGCCCTCAAGCCCAGCTGGTTGTCTGGCTAACGGGTTATCAGACTGAATTATGACTCGCCAGATCTGTCAGAAATCTGTTTATTTAGTCAGTCTTAGCTAGTTTGACACGGACGACATAGCAAATGATGGATGTAATTACAGTGGCAGCAAACAGGTGAAACGGACGGAGGAAAAACTAGGGCTAAAAGAAATTGTAAATAATTATGCAACGCGATCCTCCCTCTGACTGCGTTATGCAATGAGAGTAACGATTGCCAGATTCAGACAGTAGAATAACACACTTGAGACATGGATGAAGCAATAAAATTTTAAATTGATTACTTGTGCTATAAAAGAAAAAAATAAGTTATTTTCAATCCATTTTAGAAACTACAAAAACATACGTGGAGGATCTAAGGGGATTAAATAGGCCGTCAGAGAAAGGCATTTAGAAGGAAGTTTGAAAACGTATTTATATTGTTTTCCTGGAATGGCGCTCCTGAAGCCCACGTGGATGTTTTACTGCTTATTGTGATATTGTCTCTTTTGCAGTTAAACACAACGTTTAATCAAATAAAGATGCTGGGTATCGGCTTTGTATGCTGACTCAACATCAATTTCATCAGCTGAAAACAGTTTTCTTTGAAAATGAAATCACAACAATTTAAGTTTAAACATTTTCTAAATAACAAAAAAAGAAAGTTTGTTTGTTTGTTTGTGGTTTAATGCCATGCTCAGCAATATTCCAGACATATTCTGTTCAAAGCGGCGTTAAATTCAATTCACTGACTCCAGCCATATACGCCGGTCTGTAAATTATCGAGACTGGACCAGACAATCCAGTGATTGGCATCATGAGCATTGATCTACGCAGTTTGATGACATGCATCAACCACGTTAGCGAGTCTGACCACCCGATCCCGTTAGTCGCCTCATGTGATAAACATTGGTTGCTGAGGACCTATTGTAACCCTGATCGTCACTGAGCAAGTAAAAGGAAGTATTTTCTTAAAATATATTCCAAAGGAATATTCGTCTCTATTAGTGTGATTACGGGTCTCTGCTAAAATTAAATCAGAGAGGAAAGAAGTCTGAATGTCTCACACAACACAGGGTTAAACAAACTTTTAAATTGGGGCACGTCCTCTCTACTCAGACCTAACGTCTATGAAGCCGATTTTCGCTGTAAGACTGGCGACTTTCACCTCTTCCTTCAGGTGATATCTGATATATATTTCTACCGTGGTCACTTTCACCTCTTCCTTCAGGTGATATCTGATATATATTTCTACCATGGCGACTTTCACCCCTTCCTTCAGGTGATATCTGATATATATTTCTACCGTGGCCACTTTCACCCCTTCCTTCAGGTGATATCTGATATATATTTCTACCGTGGCCACTTTCACACTCTCCTTCAGGTGATATCTGATATATATTTCTACCGTGGCCACTTTCACACTCTCCTTCAGGTGATATCTGATATATATTTCTACTATGGCCACTTTCACCTCTTCCGTCAGGCGATATCTGTTATATATTTCTACCGTGGCCACTTTCACCTCTTCCTTCAGGCGTTATCTGATATATATTTCTACCGTTGCCACTTTCACCTCTTCCTTCAGAGTGATATCTGATATATATTACTACCGTGGCCAATTTTACACTCCCTTCCGAGCGATATCTGATATATATATATCTACTGTGGCCACTTTCACACTCTCCTTCAGAGTGATATCTGATGTATATTTCTACTGTGGCGACTTTCACCTCTTCCTTCAGGTGATATCTGATATATATTTCTACCGTGGCCACTTTCACCTCTTCCTTCCGAGCGATATCTGATATATATTTATACCGTGGCCACTTTCACCTCTTCCTTCAGACTGATATCGGATATATATTTCTACCGTGGCCACTTTCACCTACTACTACTACTACTACTACTACTACTACTACTACTACTACTACTTTTATTACTTCTATTACTACTTAACCTACTTTTGCTACTACTACTACTACTACTACTACTACTACTACTACTACTACTACTACAACTACTACTACTACTTTTGCTACTACTACAACTACTTGCTACTACTACTACTACTAATACTGCTACTTTTGCTACTACTACTACTACTTTTGCTACTACTACTACTACTTTTGCTACTACTACTACTACTACTACTTTTATTACTTCTATTACTACTTAACCTACTTTTGCTACTACTACTACTACTACTTTGGCTACTACTACAACTACTACTACTTTTGCTGCTACTACTACTTGCTACTACTACTGCTACTACGTATGTAACCACCACACTGTTATCAGTCACTCTACAGCCCCACATGTAACATTGGCACACACTGAAGATCTACACCTCCAAAACAACGCCTCCAGGTACCACGGGTAGACACACTGTCAGTACTTATACCTGAAGCACGATCCCCCAACACATGGAATGCACACATTGCTGAGAGGATTGTTTGAAGTTCTGTAAGGGCCATATTCAATCTACTGCTCTTCTTCGACACACGTGAAAGATAATATCGTTTTTATCTTTTCCTTTCTCTAAGACCATGTCATCATTCTCAGCGAAAGATGTAAAATGCACTCGATGTGTATACCACACTCTAAGTCATACCGGCGTTGTGTGGGGTTTGTATGCGCGCACAGGAGCATGGAACTTGCCAAAGAAACAAGATGCCCCAAATGCAAAAATAAAGTTTGTGAGATCGTACCGACCTCGTTAATAGAGAATGGCAACGAATAAACGATCAAGAAACAGATATTGATGGAAAAAGCATTAAGATAAGCGAGGTAAAGAAATTGTATTTCACACCATCTCTCCCTTTGACGCGGCAAAAATCATCCTCCATTCTCTTTGATTCGGCTCATAATTAACCTTTTAGAATGAGTCATTACCTACCCACTGCTAGACCGAACACGATCGGGTAAAAACTGTTACACTCTTTCTGTTTTACTCCGTGATTGTCGGAAACAGATTCTCTGGAACCGCAGGGGAGAGCGGGTTTGCTACTTGGGACATTTGAGACCGCTCATGTTATCACTTGATTTTTCCTCTAATCCCGGTGAGACCAATTTAATGAACTTCCCACATATCCCGATCCCCTGTGGCATGGGTAGTTGTGGGTCGGGATATACCTTTATTGAAATGTGATTTTCCAGTTGAGGTGGCTCCCATGCCTGGCAAATGACCGCCATTATGGAGAAGAAAGATGTAGTGTTGGGCATGGAGTTTTTTGTTCCCGGTGCACTTTTTATTGGCAATGATCTGGAACGATTTTATCGGAAAGAAATGATTTCAACAGATACTCGAAAAAGAGAGATTTGCTTGCCATAGACTGCACACAGAGTGATCGCATGCACGTGTGTGACCTTTAGGGGGGGTTCCTCTGCCCACGTGGGGTGGGGGGTGATGGGTGTGAGCGGTTAGACCCACACAAAGGAGGGCCTACCACCTCTTCGATCCCACAACCAGAGTACTGGGTAATCGTTTCCAGATTCCAGAAATTACAGCAGAGGGTGTTTGTAACTGTCACTTAGTTACTTGAAGTAAAAAACAGTATGCCAATCTGTGCTATCATATTTACGCTTTTGACTTATCAAGAATGTGCATTTATAACTGCATAGCATCAGGCTGATGATGCAGCCAAAACACGCAATGGTGACTTGTTGAGTTCACTGCGATGAGTGAGTATGGTTTTACGCCGCTTTTAGCAATATTCCAGCAATATCACGGCGAGGGACACCAGAAATGGGCTTCACACATTGTACCCATGTCGGGAATCGAACCCGGGTCTTCGGTGTGACGAGCGAACGCTTTAACCACTAGGCTACCCGACTGCCCCTCACTGCGATGTATCTATCATACTTACATATGGACTAATACCATCTTTATGACACTCGCAGGAAATAGCTGCAAAATTGCTGATGCTGATGTGGCGTTTAACTCTATTCACCCATTCACTCTTTCTTCCACAGTGATATGCAACATTAGTTACTGTTACTAGTAATTTATTGTTCAAATGTTTTGTGAATTTTACGTGAATTAATACTAACTTAATTTCGCATCCCTTAAGATAGGCATCTGGATGTTTGACTTCGTTGATGCATGTCATCGTATCCCAATTGCGTGGATCGATGCTTATGATGTCAATCAATGGGTTGTCTGGTCCAGACTCGAGTATTTACAGACCGCCGTCATATAGCTGGAATATTGCTTAGTGCGGCGTTAAACAACAAACAAAACATAGTGTGTCCCCTCATGCCTAACGTAATAACACACGCCCTATTCAGTGTATATCCCCAAAAAGAGATGAAAGTCTGCAGCCATTAGGAAAATCGGCATCTTAATCGAGTAAAATTCCACTTTTTGACGGAACTATTTTCTGCTGAATGAGACTATGAAGATCACTATGATAAAATATCATAAATAACTAGTTGTCTCTTTCTTTCAAATAATGTGTTTGTCCTTCGCCTCTCATGGTCATATATCGATATCTATCAATATGCACGTCAGTATGTATGTATGTATGTATGTATGTATGTATGTATGTATGTATGTATGTATGTATGTATGTGCGTGCGTGCGTGCGTGCGTGCGTGCGTGCGTGCGTACGTGCGTGCGTATGTTTGTATGCATGTATGTATGTGACACAATATACTGACTCCGAGCCAGGAGTTGTTTTATTCCCATAATGCCGACTGCCAGACAGGGTAACAACAAGTACCATATTTTCGCAAGACGCGGTCGGGGATCGACCAACTGATCTTCCGTTCCCCGACAGAAGCTCTAGCCACTAGATCTGGTTATCTCAAACTGACATGACGTCATAGAGCATAAGAATGTTCAGAACACAGCAAAAGATAAAAAAAAGTATTTCTAAAACATAACACATTTTTATTAGTTACATCCTTAAATATACTTAATAACGTATCTTTAAATATACTTAATAACCTATCTCAATACGGCTAGGATGTCAATGCAACTTAATGTGTCTCGGGATTCCTCCTTACACTGGCCCTGTATAGATGTCCTATATCGTTACACTGATAATGTGTACTAAACTACAATTCACACGCCCTAATATCGTAAACATATTGTTTGAAATTGTATACGCGAAATGCCTATATTCCCACAAGATAAATATATTAAAACACTTTTGTTAATAACCGGGCCATTATTTGTATGATGTGAAAATGGCTTAAAAGATATATTAAAGTATTTTGAAACAACATCAAACAAATAGGTTAACCCTTTCATAACCTCGCCCATATGGAAATAGATTTAATACTTTGTAAACGTACACTCTTCACATTGTGTTCTCTTTAATTAACTCAGGCCTCGCATTAAAACGCCTTTATAGATTTGTTCAATTGAAATTATTAGTCACGTCCCAAACTGGTGTTGTTTGATATGCCCGGGTGGTTATACGTTAAAATAGCAACATTATGGCCCCACAGCGCGAGACAAATCAAACTGGCTTTATAGAGGAGTTGCATCTTTAGAAGTACCCCACCGTGTACCTTGGAAGAGCCAGAGCGTTATCCGAGGCGTATTCAGATGAAGACATTTCACAGTGGTCACAATGATTTTCTACCCACGTTCAATGGGTGTTTATAATAATGTAAAATGTCTTTTGTTAAAAGATAATTATGGATTTTTACTCTTCGTGCTTGAATTATTGCCCATTGATACCTAAAGGCTGACACCAGCGTTCATTGTAATAGCAGGGGGCCGAAGCATGAGTCATACCACCATTTTGGTTGTTTTAGAACACGGCTTAAGAATTTTGAAAGAGGTTTTAAAAGCTTTCATACATTCGATATGAATATGCAGTGGGTAATCATGGCATGCTGATAAAAAAACCTTTCCTTATGGTTCTATTAGAGACGCGATAGTAATGCAAGGATGACAGATGCCGCATGTTTCTCATAACTCAAAACTATTTCGTACGTTCGTCATTATATATCTGCAGAGTCATCTGTGCCGAAGGTCGAAACACTTTAAATCGTCGCCCGTTTAAACTTAACTGTTATTACGAAAAACGTGACACACTTCCTTATACAACCGGATTGAAGGGGATTTTTTTATACCTTTAAATTCAGTTGTGAAACTGTGCGTAACCTCGTGTGTTTTGAGCTGGTATTGACATGAATGCGTTCGCAAGGAAATGTGTACATGCATTGATGCGTGTTTGTAAAGTTAAATATTACATCTAACCCGCCCTTGCGGTTACATCAAAATCACAATTTTGCTGACATATAATGTTTACAGGTCGTGTTATTACTGAGGTACTGTTCAAAGCGGCGTTAGATGAATTTCATTCACTACTGTAATGTATAAGTAAGTGAGTGAGTTGGGTTTGACGCCGCTTTTTACAGTATTTTAGTTATATCACGGCATGTCAACTAAATGTGGGAGGGAAGCCCGAAGTGATGCAGGTCTCAGACGTTTTCAACTTCGGTGAAACCCACGAGAACGGGTATGGTGCTGACAAAACTAGAAACATAATCGGGGCGAACCGGGATTCGAACCCACAATCATAGGTTTCTGGCGTGTCTAAGGGTCACAACTCTGCACAGCGAATCGCGGCGCCTTAAACGACTGGGCCACCCGTGCCTCCTCTAATGTATAGAGTCTCTAACAAGCAGACAAATACGATAAAAAAGGAATAGATACAAAAAATACACAACCAGACAGTCAACCGGATCAATTCCCCATCGGCAACCCCACCCCCACCTGACACCATGACCCACCTTCAAGACCAACCTATGGATGGAATACTGATGAAAGAGGCTTTAAACAACAACCAACCAACCATGACACCTTAACCTGCACATCCTCCTCCCATTCCAACATCCACCACACCATCTCCCTCCATGTCAAGATCCACCCACACCATCTCCCTCCATGTCAAGATCCACCCAAACCATCACCCACCATGTCAAGATCCACCCACACCAACCCCCTCCATGTCAACATCCACCCACACCATCACCCACCATCTCAAGATCCACCCACACCAACTCCCTCCATGTCAACATCTACAACACCATCCCCCTCCACGTCAACATCCACCCCAACCATCTCCCTCCATGTCAACATCCACCCACACCATCTCCCTCCATGTCAACATCCGGCACACCATCTCCCTCCATGTCAACATCCATCAACACCATCTCCCACCATGTCAAGATCCACCCACACCATCTCCCACCATGTCAAGATCCACCCACACCAACTCCCTCCATGTCAACATCCACCCACACCATCTCCCTCCATGTCAACATCCACTCACACCAACTCCCTACATGTCAACATCCACCCACACCATCTCCCACCATGTCAACATCCACCCACACCATCTCCCTCCATGTCAACATCCACCCACACCATCTCCCACCATGTCAAGATCCACCCACACCAACTCCCTACATGTCAACATCTACAACACATCTCCCTCCATGTCAACATCCACCCACACCATCTCCCTCCATGTCAACATCCACCCACACCATCTCCCACCATGTCAACATCCACCCACACCATCTCCCTCCATGTCAACATCCACCCACACCATCTCCCACCATGTCAACATCCACCCACACCATCTCCCACCATGTCAACATCCACCCACACCATCTCCCTCCGTGTCAACATCCACCACACCATCTCCCTCCATGTCAACATCCACCCACACCATCTCCCACCATGTCAAGATCCACCCACACCAACTCCCTACATGTCAACATCTACAACACATCTCCCTCCATGTCAACATCCACCCACACCATCTCCCTCCATGTCAACATCCACCCACACCATCTCCCACCATGTCAACATCCACCCACACCATCTCCCTCCATGTCAACATCCACCCACACCATCTCTCACCCTGTCAACATCCACCCACACCATCTCCCACCATGTCAACATCCACCCACACCATCTCCCACCATGTCAACATCCACCCACACCATCTCCCTCCGTGTCAACATCCACCACACCATCTCCCTCCATGTCAACATCCACCCACACCATCTTCCTCCATGTCAACATCCACCCACACCATCACCCGCCCTGCCGACATCCACCCACACCATCACCCACCCATCCCAACATCCACCCACACCATCACCCACCCATCCCAACACTCACCCACACCATCACCCATCCATCCCAACATCCACCCACACCATCACCCATCCATCCCAACATCCACCCACACCATCTCCCTTCATCCCAACATCCACCCACACCATCTCCCACCATCACAACATCCACCCACACCATCACCCACCCTTGCCAACAGAAACTGGTACATAATTAAGCAATATTTATTAAAATGTAAAGTCATTTGTTAGAAACCGTGGAATATATCCTGATGCATTAACATGCTGCATTGGTGTTCGCCAAGGTTGTATTCTTAGCACCTCCCTTTTCTGTCTTTTCATAAATGAACAGAAAATGACCAAAAAGTAAGTTCGTTATATCCGTCAGTTCGTTATAAGCGTGTTCGTTATAACCGTAGTTTACTGTATACTATCAAGTAGTTCTTTAATTCACAACCGTTGCAAATTGTCACTTCCTATAAATATCTGGGGGGTACTTTCACAGGCAGATTGTCGTGGAATTTGTCACACCAGTAATGCAGCAATCCAGTCCAAAAAGATAATGATGGATATTTTATATAGTTTAAAATCTTTAACCGATCTTTCATACCACACTTTTTAAAACATATTTCATGCCAAATGATTTCTATTCTTTGGTATGGAGCTGAGGTCTGGGGTCATAATGAATACAGAGCTATTGAACCTGTCCATCCCAAAGGGATCTCTAATTTCAGTTCGTTATAACCGTAGTTCGTTATAAGCATATATACAACATATATAAAACAAATGACCGGGATCAAAAATAAATTCTTTATATCCGTCTGTTCGTTGAGCAATGTGATTGAAGATGAGTTTCATTTGGAAAGGATTTTGTCGCTTTGTTTTATTTTCTGTTATTTATCTGCCGTTTAATGTACACCCCACTCAATAAATATATATATATATATATAATGTTAACAAGTGATAATTCTATCTTGTTGTGTCAGTTAGAATATGAACTATTCAAGACATGTGCAACCACTCCCGAAAATAGGATTGCCTAGGTGTTTCAGTGTTGAACAAAACTTATCCTAATCTTATCCTAATGCTACGGAAGCCTGTTTAGGCCATTTGGTTTTTTTTCTTTCTTCTTAAAATTTCAAGATACTAAGTTGAAATTTCAAGACACTAACTTGAAATTTCAAGATACTAACTTGAAATTTCAAGATAATAACTTGAAATTCCAAGATACATACCTAGTTGAAATTTCAATATCATTATCTTGAAATTTCAAGATAAAAAGTTGAAATTTCAAGTTAATATCCTGAAATTTCAATATCACATCTTGGTATTTCAATTTAGTTTCTTGAAATTTTAAGAAAAAACACAAAAAAAACACAAACAAATCGCCCTAATCGCTTCCGTTTTCTGCTCTCATATTACGTAAAAAATATTTACACACTCACACTAATAAAAAGTAGTCACAGGACTCACTCACTCACTCACACAATGAATTACATTCAACATCCCCTTTGCCCGTCCCAGCAATCTCACAGAGAGGATGTCGCAATCAAAACTGTCGATTCAAATCCCAGTATTGTCCTTTAGTATGCTTGATAATGGTCGCCTTGAACACCTCGCCCCATGACACTGCGCGGAGGTATTATAGGAGTGAGACGTCTCAATGACTTTCAATGCTACGCGATTCCCCCCTGTCATAATACTCGCAGTCTGTGTTGCATTACTTTTGATAAAGACCACAGGCGGCCAGGGAAGTAATACACACCCTGTCTGAGCCGTGTTTAATCATCCCCACATTACTCTGATACTCGTACCATTATACATTATTTATTTGAAAATTCAGGAGGCAATTTCGAGAGTATTGACACATTTGGATATATGCTGTTTTACCTTTTATTTATGTTTGAATCTTTTATCAATTTTACAAATAAATACAGTTGCGATGAAATACGCTACTGATAGTGAACTAAGTGACGTGTTGTGATCAAAACAACCTGCCTACTTATTCATGCTAAAGTGAGTGAGTTAATTTTAACGCCTCTTTAAACATTATATCTGTTATATCACGGCGTGTCAGCTTCATGTGGGAGGAAAGCACGAAGTGCTGCAGGTCTCAGACGTTTACCACTTCGGTGAAACTCACGAGCAAACCTAGAAACATATTCTTGGCAAACCCGGATTCGAAACCACAATCATAGGTGTCTGGCGTGCCCAAGGGACGCAACTCTGCATAGCGAATCGCAGCGCCTTAGACGACTGGGCCACCCGTTACCCCCCAGGAACATCATTCGATTCAGGTGAGTTGTGTGCCAGTTTGGGAGGAACGTGATGCAGGAATGAGACTTTTACCATTTTAGTGATTCCACGAGCACGGGAAGGTACAGACAAACCAAGAAATAGAATCAGGGCGATTCTGGGATTCGAACCACGATAATAGATTTGTAGCACGCCTTTGCAAATTGTGAACATCCCTACCCTTACACCCCCCCCCCCCCCGCCCCACACCCACACCCCCCCCCACCCCCCCCACACACCCCCCCCCACACACACACACACGGGTGGTCAGGCTCGCTGACCAATTGTGTGGATCGATGCTCATGCTGTCAATCACTGGCCATGGATTGTCTGGTCCAGACCGCCGTCATATAGCTTAGTGCGGCGTTAAACAACAAACAAATAATACTGCGTTCTGCTCGTCCTCTATAATTCAAGTAATAACTGTGAAACTAAAAGCAAAGTACTTCCAATGTAATCATGTGAAATACGAAACATGAGTGCACTGCTTCAGACAGGATAGATGACATTAATGATAACCAGTCCGCTTGAAATATTACTAGCCACGGGATAACGACCAGGCAATTATTTCAAATCTGGTTGTCCACATTTCACCGTCTCTTTGTTACACCACTTAATCCAGACGATGTCGTTCCCCATGACAGCGCCGGATTAGAGTAGAAGAAAGTAAACAATGAAATAAACAATACATAGTTATTCGATGGTGATGTATTTGATAGGGGTATCATAGAAATTGCTTGGACTTTAAGTCTGCTAAGTTTTCAGGCTAGTAACGTTTTCGATAACATTTGTATTTTCTTTTGGTAAAATCCAATTTTCAAGTGTATACTTTCTTTTGCCCTGTGGTTTATACGACATATCATAATCCAGCCTACCATACTACCCAAATCTGTATGCCTAGAGCTCACTTATATTTATAGTAAAGACAATTTAACAAAACCATTTAAGAGATTAAATTCAGTTTATTATATTCCATTAATTTATAAATGTCCCCAGAAGCATTCGTCCACAATCCGGGGTGTCCGGTATAACTGGATCCGGACTATAGAGGTTTCCGCTGGTCGCGGTTTCTCGAAATCCCGGTTGTGTCGAAGTGTTTGTTTAGTTGCTTTGCGCTGCGTGTCGCCATGCGTGTTATGTGCACACAGCTAGTGTCTATCCAAGACCATTCAAATGCATGCATCGATATTAACAAAGA
The DNA here is from genome assembly GCF_022045235.1 of Haliotis cracherodii. Lineage (NCBI taxonomy): Eukaryota > Metazoa > Mollusca > Gastropoda > Lepetellida > Haliotidae > Haliotis > Haliotis cracherodii. The sequence goes on along the minus strand of NW_027266330.1, from coordinate 28,490,019 downwards.
GACAACACGTTTTCTCCATAAGGACAGACAGAAAGCACAATGACTAAAGAGTGGACATAGTTATTAAAGATATATCAATGCCATGGCTTCATCCATTTTCACACGTACTTTGCCTCCTTTGTGAACTACCAAAAACGTCAACGACAGCGTCAACATTACGTCGTTAAGTGTACGAGATTCACCATGTAGTCCATATTCTCCGACAACACAGTCAATAGCTTGCCAGCTGCTGGCATTGAGAGTCGCCCAACTGAAAACAATACCGACATCTGAAATAGATTTGATCTTTCTGTAATTAGTTTTTCCTTTGAATATTTGTTATTTGCTATTATTCGGAACACACTAGGTTGGGTGTATTTTGCCGCCCGCTCGGGCGGTAATAGTAAATGTATTGTAAGGACAGCCACCAAGCGTGAAGCGTGAAAATCTCGCATAAGTTGTCAGTGCAGTCAAGTCGACTGTTAGGTGTATTTTGCCATGCTTATTTTAGATGTATATCCAATAAAGAAATATTACACGGCTGTTATTGCTTCGACGGGACGAACTTCATCTGCCGAGTACGGAAATACACCAAGAGCCGGTTGGTTGATCAGCATCGGTTCACTGGGTATTTGGCGGAATAAATACGGTAGTATTATATGTACAAAATTGCTACAATAAACTCGCCTTGTAAACACACACATATTGATAAGTGAAAATTTGTAATATCTTTAGATATTAGATTAATAATATGAAAAATAAATAATTCATGTTATTTGCATATAATTATCACTGTTAATGTGCACGTGAGGCAAATTTGTTACTGTTCTGAGTCACGTATATCTAACCTATTGTCTTTTTGTCGTATTAAGGTAGACACGTGTGATAATATGATATTATATGATACAACATGATATGTAATACATGGTAATAAAACATATTTTCATGTTTGTATATATCAAGCGGCAATGCATTGTAGGTTTATTGATATCGGGCTGATTAGAACCATCTCTGTTGAGAAATAATAGTGTAGGCTTTATTAAGGCTCTTTTTCGACATAAAACTTAATTGTAGTTGGCCTTCTCATAATTTTGCAAATCCGACTGGCGTCATCGTGAGTGAGTATATATACTTCTCAAAAGAAGTTAAAGAACCAAATGATTATAGTTAATCTGCCATGGCTGATATGAATTGCACATCTAGCCTTCCATCTAAGAGTGTTCTTTAACTTGTTTTGAGTTATCGTACTTGTGTGTATGATAACCATCCGCTGCATGACTCATATGACCCTTTGTCTCATTATCTCGATGGGCAGAGTTGTCCCCCTTACCTGCCAGGATCCGGTGATGATCGGTTCGAATCCAAGATTCACGCCATAATGATCCTAGTTCTGTCAACAACAAACCCGTTAATGTTGGTTTGTGTGGTGAAACGGTTTGACTAGACTTGCGCCTCTCTGACTTTCTTCTGTATTTGACGTGACACGCCTTGTTATATTTGAAATACTGTTCAAAGCGGTAATGAACCTTACTCACTCACGCCTTCATGTGCTACACCACGGACTGTGTTTCGCATTAACTGGTAATATTCTCCGATCTGATACCAAAGTGATTGCATGAAATAACCAAAAGCCCTTAAGCACATCGTCATTTATAAAACACTCATTCATTTCGTCTGGTATGACAAAAAAGTTGATTGACTTAACGAAACCAAACACAATTCAAAATTCACTCCATTCGCCAGTACTCAAGTGTATTATATCTCCATTCCATATAATGTACAGTAAACTACGGTTATAACGAACTCAAAATGACCACTAATTGTAGTTCGTAATAACCGTAGTTCGTTATAAGCATATGCACAACATAATTACAACAAATGGCCGGGACTAAAAAAGTTTTTTATATCGGTCAGTTCGTTATAAGCGTGTTCGTTATAAACGTAGTTTACTGTATTTCCTACAAGATTAGCGATATGACACTGGATAATCGAGAAAGTTTGAAGTCCTTCCCGTTTCAACGCTGTGCATGCACGGTAATCTATCAAATCATACCCTTTGTACCAAAACGTTTAGATACTGACGGAAGTCCTGTCGTTTTGAATGGGTCTAAGCACAAAGTGTGGTACTGGCGGAAGAGCGTCTGATTCTTTCTCAATGTATCCTCATTAAATTGTTTCATTCTTTCGACAGTGAATCTTGGAGTCAACATCCGCTATGTTTTAATATGGTATTGACAGATTCAATACATCACTCACTGACATCTGACAAAGGCATTTAAGGGTCTACATAGTTCTTGTGATGAAGGCAATGTCGACGTCTTGGTGTGCTTTCAATTGGAAAACAATGCGATTCAGACCTTCATTTATCCTCCGTATTCCTCACAAATGGACTGGAATCGATGGTTTGATTTACTAAATCATTCATGACATATATCAGTGACGGACGATTCTCCCTCACTCAGCCATACAGGCCCTCGTCAATTATTAACAGGTATAAATTTATAGTATAAAAGAATACCCATAATAGAATATTTCTATTC
>NW_027266330.1:28475000-28482500 GCF_022045235.1 Haliotis cracherodii | reverse complement strand
GTTAACCACAAGTTGTATGCTTTCTTATTAACTCACCAACTAGAATGCCAATCAAACAGTAAGATAATGCTTAAGGAAGGGAAATTTTGGATGCCAATTATGGATGGAACACAACGTTTCGGAATATATGCTTACTCCTTCATCACGATATATTTCCTGACAATGCTTGTATGGCACTGGTTTTATTGAAGATGAATTCCGTAATTTATTGCACTATCCTTTTTATTTGTGTGATTGTTGTTTTACGCCGCACTCAGCAATATTCCAGCTTATGATGGCGGTCTGTAAACAATCGAGTCTTGACCAGACAATCCAGTGATTGACATCTTAGCATCGATCTCTGTAACTGGGATACGATGACATGCATCAACCAAGTCAGCGAGCCTGACCACCCGATCCCGTTAGTCGCCTCTTATGACAAGCAAGGGTTGCTGCTGACCAATTCTAAGCCTATCTTCACGGGTCTGTCCTATTTATGAGGCATACAGAAATATATTTGATAGATTTTACTGACAATATACTGCTTTGTACTGTCCTTATATGTGCAATTTAACTACCTGAACCTGCGATCTGATGCAAGAAAGAGACAAGTTCCTAGTTTCAGTTAAGTATTCACAATACAAAACGTCAAACCAAAGATTTCATTATCTGCCGAAACAGATTCCATTGGGCGTAAAGACCCGTGAAGATTCCGGGGTAGAATAGGTCTTCAGGAACCCATGCTTGCCGTAAAAGGCGACTATGCTTGTCGTAAGAGGCGACTGACGGGATCGGGTGGTCAGGCTCGCTGACTTGGTTAATGCATATCATCGATCCCAATTGCGTGGATCGATGCTCATGATATTAATCACTGGATCGTCTGGTCCAGACTCGATTATTTACAGATCGCCGTCATATAGCTGGAATATTGCTGTGTGCGGCGTTAAACAACAAACCAAACCAAACCATTGGGCGTAAAAGGCAAAGTAGTGATGGAGCTGTGGAAGTGGATCACGGAAATTCAGTGTTTACACCAGGTGTTCGCGAAAAGGGTAAGCATGTCCTGCCCTACCGTTAGTACCCACCACTCACACAATTTTCACAAACAGGTAACTTTTTTTTTGTTGCCTTACGCCGCATCTAGCTATACTCCTGCCATACCACGTCCACCTGTAAACAATCGAATCTGGACCAGACAATCCACTGATCAGTGTCATGAGCAACGATCATTTCAACCGGTTGGTATTTTATGTTTCATGTTTCTCCCATGGGGATTCTGGCCTAGAAGAAACCTTCAGGAACCAATCTTGTCGAAAAGGGTCGTCTAAAATGGAATCGGTTGGTGGTCAGACTCGGTGACTTGCGTTTCATCGTACTCCGACGGCGTGGGACGTTGCTCTTAACATCAACCACTGGTTTAATGTGTCTGGACAACTCAACTATTTGCAGGTGACACGGGTGGCCCAGTCGTCTAAGGCGCCGCGATTCGCTGTGCAGCGTTGCGTCCCTTGGGCACGCCAGAAAGCTATGATTGTGGGTTCGAATCCCGGTTCGCTCCGATTATGTTTCTAGGTTTGTCAGCACCATACCTGTTCTTGTGGGTTTCAACGAAGTGGTGAACGTCTGAGACCTGCATCACTTCGGGCTTTTCTCCCACATTAAGCTAACACGCCGTGATATGACTGGAATACTGTTAAAAGCGGCGTTAAACCAAACTCACGCACTCAACTATTTGCAATTAGTCGTGGTATAGCTGGAGTATTGCTACTTGTTGCGTTACACAACAAACTATATGTCTGCCTGTAGACATACAATTGTATTAATACAAATCACACCTTGTATTACGGGTCCCGTTTACCGTCAGTGATAAAGGCCAAACTTAGTGTCGGCGGGGTATTTAAATACTCCCAACTCTCATCTTCCCGAGGCAAGGGAGTTAACTGACTACAAAAGTCCAGTCTCCACCCTTGAAGAACTAGGTCTGATATCACTTGCATTTGTTTCAAACAAAATGGCGTCGCCCAGTGAAAGCGATTTGATCCATAATCAAATTTTATATTGTTATAAAACGGGCCTTATTTCGCGAAGTGCGTCAGATCACGTGAGCACCCTGATCAAAAACATGAAAAGATTTTAAAAATATCTGTTGATGCTAAGTTGACTGTACACATGCTTTGCAAATCCTGCAGTCGACCGAAATCTGCACGGCAGTTTAGGAACCGGATGTCGATTTCGTTACGCGATTTGGATTGGACTAACTCCAAAGCTGCAGCCTAGTTCGGCAAGGGTGGAAACTGGACTTTTGTAGTAACTCCCTTGCCTCGGGAAGATGCACCACTCTATGAATGTGATGATGCTATTGCATACTCATATAGATTAACTACGATATGGCAATGTACAGACACCGATCCCAACCGTGGTTATATATTGGAGAGTACACTGTGTAGCAGTCTAATGAAATAATCGTTCTTCTTCTGAAACCGAAAATGAAAATGTCAGGTATTAGAAAAAGATTCACAACTCAGGATGACAAAGGCATCGCAATGAAATAAGACAACTCTGTCGCACAAGCGACTAGGCATTATCAGATGGGGCAAAAATGATTCCCATTCGTAAATGACGGAAGGGCAGAAACATGGCGCCGAGAACATTTAATTGTTGTTCAATAAGGAGAAGTGCTGTGGCTTGATCCAAGAGTACCGAAACACATTTATCAACTCAAAAGTTGTACACGATAACGGACAGACATAAAGCTGTTGATTTAACTTAGAAATTCAGCATTCACACGTTACTGGCGTTACTGGTTTTACACCGCTTTTAGCAATATTTCAGCAATATCATGGCGGGATACAACATAAATGGGCTTCACACATTGTACCCACATCGGGGATCGAACCCGGGTCTTCGGCGTGACGAGCGAACGCTTTAACCACTAGGCTACCCGACCGCCCCGGCTTGATCCGAGGGTACCAAAACACATTTATCAACTCAAACCTAAAGTTGTACACGATAACGGACAGACATAAAACTGTTGATATAACTTAGCAATTCAGCATTCACACGTTACTGACGTTACTGGTTTTACGCCGCTGTTAGCAAGATTCCAGCAATATCACGGCGGGGAACACAGGAAATTGACTTCAGATACTGTACCCATGTCGGGTTTCGAACTCGGGTCTTCGGCGTGACGAGCGAGCGCATTAACCACTGGGCTACCCCACTGCTTAACATCCATATAATAATACGTTACGATCCCTTCTGTACTCAGGATTGTGTCCCTTCATCTGTGCATCTCTGTCCATCACCACCCTACTCCCTACTATCTCTCCCAATTTTCTAACTATACCCGCTAAATAATAAAACATATCCTTATACTACCATTTTAATATATATACTTATCCTGCCATCTTCATATATATTCTATTCCGACCATCTTAATACATATCCTTATCCTACCCTCATAAAACATATCCTTATCCAACCATCTTAATACATATCCTTATTCTACCATCTTTATATATATATATCCTTCTCCGACCATATTAATACATATCCTTATCCTACCATCTTTAGATATATCCTACTCCAACCATCTTAATACATACTATCCTCCCCTCATAATACATATCCTACTCCAACCACCGTAATACATATCCTTATACTTTTATGTTAATACATATCAATATGTATCCTTATCCTATTATATCATTTGCTGAGCATCTGAATGTATACACATGTATTCTAGAGCATGATATAGCTACTCTATCGTCCCTCTGACTTAAGCATAAACCACCCATCTATGTCTATCCATAAACCACCCATCTGTCTATCCATAAACCATCCATCTGTCTATCCATAAACCATCCATATATTTCTATCCATAACCACCATCTGTCTATCCATAATCATCCGTCTATTTCTATCTATAAACCACCATCTGTCTATCCATAAACCATCCTTCCTTCTATCCATAACATCCATCTGTTTCTATCCATTAACCACCATCTGTCTATCCATAAACCATCCATCTGTCTATCCATAAACCATCCTTCCTTCTATCCATAACATCCATCTGTTTCTATCCATTAACCACCATCTGTCTATCCATTAACCACCATCTGTCCATTCATAAACCATCCATCTGTCTATCCATAAACCATCCATCTATTTCTATCCATAACCACCATCTGTCTATCCATAACCATCCGTCTATTTCTATCATTAACCACCATCTGTCTATCCATAAACCATCCATCTGTCTATCCATAAACCATCCATCTGTCTATCCATAAACCATCCATATATTTCTATCCATAACCGACATCTGTCTATCCATAACCATCCGTCTATTTCTATCCATTAACCACCATCTGTCTATCCATAAACCATCCATCTGTCTATCCATAAACCATCCATTTGTCTATCCATAATCATCCATCTATTTCTATCCATTAACCACCATCTGTCTATCCATAAACCATCCATCTATTTCTATCCATAACCACCATCTATGTCTATCCATAAACCATCCATCTATTTCCATCCATAACCACCATCCATGTCTATCCATAAACCATCCATCTATTTCCAGCCATAACCACCATCCATGTCTATCCATAAACCATCCATCTATTTCTATCCATAACCACCATCTATGTCTATTCAGAAACCAACCATCTGTCTATCCAAATCATCAATCTCTGTTTATCCATAACCACCCATCTATGTCTATTCATAAACCACCCATCTATCCATAAACCATCCATCTATTTCTATCAAAACCATCAATCTCTGTTTATCCATGACCACCCATCTATGTCTATCCATAAACCATCCGTCTATACATAAACCATCCATCTATTTCTATCAAAACCATCAATCTCTGTTTATCCATGACCACCCATCTATGTCTATCCATAAACCATCCGTCTATACATAAACAATCCATCGCTGTCTGCCCATATACCATAAATTTCTTCCTGTCCTGTCTCTCCCTATTCATAAACCATATATCAATGTCTATTCAGAAACCACCCATCTAGCTGTTTCTATACACAACGCACCCATATCTGACAATTGTAAATCACCCACTTTTGTCTATCCATAAACGGCCCACCTCTGTCTATCCAACGACCATCCATCTCTGTCTATTCATAAACCATCCACCTCTGTCTATTCATAGACAACCCATATCTCTCTATATAACCCATCCACCTCTGTCTACCCATAAACCATCCACCTCTGTCTATCCATAAACCATCCACCTCTGTAAATCCATAGACAACCCATATCTCTCTGTATAAACCATCCATCTCTGTCTATCCATAAACCATCCACCTCTGTCTACCCATAAACCATCCACCTCTGTCTATCCATAAACCATCCACCTCTGTCTATTCATAGACAACCCATATCTCTCTATATAAACCATCCATCTCTGTCTATCCATAAACCATCCACCTCTTTCTATTCATAGACAACCCATATATCTCTATATAAACCATCCACCTCTGTCTATCCATAAACCATCCACCTCTGTCTATCCATAAACCACCCGCCTCTGTCTATTCATAGACAACCCATATCTCTATATATAAACTATCCATCTCTGTCTATCCATAAACCATCCATCTGTGTCTATTCATAAACCATCCTTGTCTGTCTCTTCCTAACCCACCTACCATCGTAGATCTATAAGCAGAAGGCGTCATTACCTAATGCATCCCATTAATAATAGTTTACGATAGGATATGACTTAATTTTCTTTGTGTTCAGAACCACGTCACATTTGCATCATGTGAAACAGACACATAATGGGCATGTTTCAATCCAATAAAAAATCTCTTCAATCATTGAAATGCTAGTTTCGACACAATTGCTTTTGCAGACATGAACTTGAAAGGGACACTGATGGTGCGACTTTGATGCTGACATCAATATTGTCATGTATGTAAAGGTACTTATGTGATATTTATGCTACCAATCTATACAGACATAATAGAGAGCCCAACCCTGTACTCCTCTGACGCATATTCTCAATAAATAATAATTTGTGCATCGGTGTAAAATATACAATACCCGCCTTTATCTGCGGCAGAATAAAATTGAATGCACTCAACTTGAAGTCATAATCTTTACAATGTGTCTAATTCCCCAATCATTTTTCACACGTATGAATACATCTTTCTGTCGTATCGGCTCTTCGAACAATGGCAAACTGGTCGATGTGACGTTTTGAAAATCAAGTCAAATATTTGTACAATACCGAGACAGAACGTCAATCAACTTGAACCAGGATGACATTGGGGGTGAAATGAGTGTTGATAGGCGATGGCAGTCACTTCTTTAATTAATCCTTTGAGTTTATGTATCAATAATCCATGTTAAGTGCTTCACGGACGCGAAAAAACCCTCATCAATTCTTAGCTCAATGTCTTTTGAATAAAAGTGGTTTCATTCAATTTCCATCCTCATGCATAAAAGACAATTTTCTTTCTTTGGAAGACAATTACTATTCTTGAAATAATGCCCACTATTGTAACGTACTCACAATCCACCACTAAAGCACCCAAGGCTTTCTATCCGAAATCGTTGGTTGGAAGAAAGGCGAAAAGCTAGCTGTCGCAGCTGCTAAGAAACGGTGTCGATCTTGCTGAACAACATCATTTGTTAAACGCTGGTAGCGACTCGCCCACCTAGGACTTTTACAAGAACCATTAATTTTTATAGGGTCAACGGGTCTCCAAGTTTGTATACAAGGAATAGAAGTTTTCTCCTTCTATTGACGCGCATTATTTCTAAACAACGGGCAAAAGCGCAAATACACATTGTTGCCTTTTTGGGATGAAATGAATTTCGCAATGGCACTGAATAGCGCTAATTCAGCATCTGGACGCAGATTCCGGTTCCATGAATTGCGCGGACAAGCGCCTCATAATACGGGCATAATGGCCCGCTGACGGAGGAAAGCGTCAATTCAGGTTCTACAAAAGGGGCAAGTGTGGCTTGTCAATGGGGGAGAATGGCGGCTGAATACCAATGCTTTGTTCATGACATAATGAAAGAAGCGGGACAAATACACGCCATTCAAGCGAAATCGACAGATATTCAGCGGATATTGTTGAGAGAAGTAATGAAATCAACACAGGGCCTATTCATCCTGATTTCACAATTGTCCGCGAGAAAATTGAAAATCATTCAGCGGTATTCATACACAGCGGGGCTTTCAGGCTATTTCTAAAGCTTTGCACTAGGGTTTGGAAGCAAGCTTTTCATACATGAATGCCTTTAAAAGGACCATTGACTGACTGTACATATTTTCCTTGCGCTGAAGCCAGAACCGCTTTAACCCTGCCATTGTCCCAGGAATATAAAATCATACTCGGTACGCTTTGTGTCAGAGCTGTCGTTTAAAAATGTTCTAAACAGATAAATAGGGTACTTTTACTCATTATTGTGGGAACAAAAATGTTTTTAGCAGTAATGGATATGTCGGATTACTGGTTGAGATTCAAAGCTAAC